>NW_027530408.1:453205-556502 GCF_008692635.1 Crocuta crocuta | reverse complement strand
CCCCCCCCCCCCCCCCCACTCTCTCTTGGCTGGAGACAGAGCAGCCCATTCTCCCAGGTTCTTGAACCAATGCATTAGCAGGACATCCAGGCTGATAACCCCAGCTTGGCCCTCTGGAGGCCAGGGAGGGAAGTCTGGAGAAGCTCCAGAGACTGGAGCTCTTAGGAACATTCTTATATTTATGGGGCCCAGAGGTCTCTGAGGGCTCTGAGATAAACAAACAGGCTGGCAAGTGTACAAGGTATTTGTGAGAACTGCTCCCCGCAGGGATGATTTTGTGGTAGCCAAGGATGTCTTTGGAATGTTCCTACTTTCCTTTGTGTCCCTCTCCCAACCACTTAGGGTGTCCCCTCTCTTGCTGACCCTATCTTTACCTCTCACAATGGCTGACCTGCCTGCTGTTTCCTGAGGTCCCTGCTGCAGAGCTCTGCTCCCTGTGTCTTTTACTCATTTATTCTTTGAACAAACATTCGAGGGCGCCTATATGTATGTGCCGAAGCACACAGAAGACATGGCAGCCCTGCCTCTGAGGAAACAATGCTCAAGCGCAGCCATGAATGCTGTCTGGTCTGCACCCAGGCCATGGCGTTCAGCAAAGAATACTCATTCTTTCCCTTCCACCAACTTCATCTTCCTGCAGCATCCTGATATTTGCAGGAGAGCAAGTAAATGGAAAAAAATCACGCTGAGATGTGAAGTTCCCATTTGTTCTCCCTGGGATTCTGTCCACCTCTCACTGGGGAGCTGGGAATTACACGTCCTGGAGGGAAGGACCCTTCCTCATGGCTCTCGCTACTCTAGTTTTGATCCTTCCCGTCTCCAAATCATCAACTTGCACCTTACTGCTGAAGAGTGGCCAAAATCTCATATAGATGAGCAACATATGGTGTGCATGTGTGTGTGTGTTTGAATACTATTTTTGGAAGGAGGCCGGCACTGGGAGTCCAGAAACCTGGATTCAGATTGCTATTAATTAGCTTTGTGACCCCGGGTGATTCATCACACCTCTCTGGACCTCACTTTCTTTATAAAAGAAGGTAATGCTATCTGTCCTGTTTACTCCACAAAAAGTAATCCCAGGGGGAGGATTAGAGCGTGTCTGCAGATGTTTTATGAATGCTTGACAAGGTGCCCTCTGAATACCACGGACCACCTGGCTTATCCTGCCGTGCTCAGTACTGCAAGTCTGGCGCTGTTTGGCAGCTTGGAACTGACTAGGAGCTGGGGTTCCCTCTGCTCACATTCCCTCGGACACCCATTCAGCGAATGCTTCTGTGAGTCCCTTCTTGGCTCCAGTGAGCTACAAATGCCTGCCCTGACGTGGGCAGCCCTAGTGCTTTGAGAGCTGCTTTCCAAAGTGCCAAGAACCATACCTCCTCATGCGCTTGCTCTGGGCTCTTTGTCCATGACTGGGGAGAATAGGAGTGTAAGGCTTACTCCCTGGCCTCTCTATCATGACATCTCAGATGTATAATAGACCCTAAGGGACCTGCTGCATTGCCTTCCTGGACCCTCCCTAAAGCTGCACTCATCCCAGCTCCTTCTTCCTTCCAGGTTCCTCCTGGGAGCACACTCTTGGGAAGTCGCTCCCACGTGAATCCTGACTCGGAAGGCTGGGTTCTGTTTCTAGGGAGCCTGACCTTGGGGAAAACTTTCTGGAGGCAATGAGCAGTTATATTTTAGTAGAGAAGGAAGAGTGAAGAGGAAGGAGAAGCGGTTGAATAGTTATTAAACACCAGCTGTATGCCAGGCACTGCACTAAATGTCTAATATTTCTCCTGATCCTCCAAAAAAATCTGTATGATTCCTGCACTCTCCATTTTATAGTTGAGGAAACTGAAGTTCAGAGTTTAATACTCACCCAGGTAATGAAGTTAGCAGTGACACTTGAATTCCGGTTTCACGCCCTCTCTGTTTCATTCTATTGCCTCCCTGGTATGCTGTGCTTTTGGGGTGCCTGGATCTGGCTTTGGGGGGCACTTGTGAGCAAGGCAAGGCATCTCTTTGGGCTAGATTGGGTCTGAGTATAAGCTCCCCATAGTCATATCCTTGAACATGGGACAACCTGGGAGCCTTTTCTCTTCTAGAGAGCCATGTGTGTATGTGCGTGTGTATACATGTGCCCATGTGCGTGTGTGCAGAGGGTGGGGCTGGCGAGGAGGGCATCCTTTTACCCTGGTAATGAGGTTTAGTTATCAGCTGCCTTTCAAGGGCTTTGCGGGTGACCAGCTGGGAGAGAAGCTGCTTTCTAATCTCATCTGTAATAACCCCTTTAATGCCAATCAGATGTCTTTTGTCTCCTCATCTTCACTGTTTATGGTGAGTCCTCTCTCTCAACTAGGCACTGACACACTGCTACATCTCCTGCCAGTGGGAGGGAATTGGGGGCAGCATTACCCTTTCTCCTTGCCCTTTTACAAGAAAGAATACATGGATGTCTTCCTAGGGTGCAGAACAAACGCTGAACAGAAAGCTATGTGACCTTGAGCCACTCATACCATCTGGTTTTGGGCACTCTGTTTACTTACCTGTAAAATGGACATGACCCCACCTGCCTGGCCTTCTTCATGGAGTTGGTTGAGGGAAGAGTGAGAAGCAGGCAGAGAAGTGCTAGCAGGGAGACAGCCTATAGAAAGTCGGGTGCTTCCTCTGCACCTACTCCTTCCTGCACCAATGTGAGAGCCGCGGGCCCTCCCTGGAGTTTTCTATGGGGTGGGGATTAGACTCCATGATGCAGGGGTGGATCCTCCACAAGGCAGGGCACTCCCAGCTGCTATGCAGTCTGGGCTGCAGCTTAAGAGAACCCTGCATGCCGCTCCCTGAACAGCCCTGTAAATTGCCTGGGCTGAATTCCGCACACACCTCTGTGGAAGGGGAATTATTTGCTAGATATACAGTGTCTGCGAGAAGGGCCTCTTATGAGTCAGTGTTCAAATATGTTACCAGCTCAATAAACAGAGGTTTGCTGTAAATTAAGGGAAGGAAGCAAGGTGCCTGCAACAGCCCTTGTTCATCTACTGTTTTCTATTAGCAACACTTGCCCCTTAAGTAGTGTATAATTCCCTGGGAGCTGCCGGGCAGGCAGCTTAGAAGGGGGGGATGTCATTACATTGCAGTTGTTAGCTAGTTAGACCTACACAATAAGGTTAAGAGAGGAACAGGGGAAGCCCTTGAGGGGCTTGGCTGGGCTCCCCAGACAGGAACATGGGTTGCCCGACATCCTTTGGGTAGAATTCAGGCTGGGGTGGTGAGGGACAGTACAGGCTGGTAAGGGGCGGAACAGCCTGCGCAGGGTCGGGGTGCAAATATGGAACAAGAGACTCCGAGTTGCTGGGACAAGGTGGGGTTGCTAAGGTCACGGCACCCTTGGGGACTTTGTGCTGGTTGATTGGCAGGCTGCTGGCAAGGAGCAGCTGTTGCTGGCAGAGACGGTGGGCTGCCAAGACACGGAGTTCAGCCTGGGTGAATGAGGCCTGCTGGTACTGTGGAGGGGTCTAGGAAAAGGAATGCTGTGGAGCAAGGGGTCCCTGGGTGAAAATCCAACCAGGCTGTGGTTGCCCCAGAGGAAACTCTGCAGGGAGCTGGCTGGCTGGTGAGTCTCACCCCTGGGAGAAATTTTCTGGCATGTTTCACTCCCCAGCTCTTTCTGGGCAGACCCTATACGACCCCATCCCACCCACAGCTCCAGATTCTGAGCCAATCCTGCCTGAGGCAGGAAGGACTCTGGTGTCCCAGCCGTACTCTCCCTCCCCTGCCCCCTGAACACATGGGATGCCTCAAGTTAGGATCCTGGGCTCCTGAAATGTTATGTCAAACTGTGGGATGCTGATGGCCACTCTGCTCCTGAACATAACTGCCCATGCAGGTGTACACTAGGATGTCACCATCCTGACTGTCCCTAGGCATCCATGATGAGGTTGCTGCCAGTCATCCCTGCTCCTTCTCAGATGTCAACCTCCTCTTCCTTGTCAGCTCTGGAGGAGTCTTGTTTAGGAAGAAGGGAGGGCATCCTTGAACATTTAGTCATTTAGGCAAACCCGAGTGCTCTCAGTGACTTAAGGATGCAAGCTTTTGGCCTTCTAGAGGCAGGAAGAGGCTCCAGGGAGATTTGTTTGTCCTCATTCTGAGGTGATGGTCAAGGAAAGACCTAGCTGCCTGAGTGGGGTTGGGGAGTAGAACAAAGAGTAAGTGGGAAAGTGTGTTGATATTCCACAGAGTTTCCCCACCATAATCGAGAATGTCAGGATTAACAGGGACGTTGGCCAGCTTCTATTTAGCCCCCTAGTTTATAGATGGAGGTCTGAGGCCCACAGTTAGATAGCCTCTTAGTGGCAGAGGGTGACTTCCTCTGACAAAGGAGTTTGCACGTGACATAGTAGAGTATGCTGGGCATGTGGTAGAGGACTAATACCCTTTAGTTGAATGAATGAATGAATGAATGGACGGATGAATGAATGGTGGGGGTGACATCTAGCGGCGGGTGAGGGAGGAGGAGATTCAACTAGAGCTCTAGTGCTTCCCCACTTCCTCTTTCCTTCCTTCCCTCCCTCCCTTCCAGCATCATGACATGCATGGACAATGATAGAGCACACTAAAATAAATGGGCGAGGCGGCTTGTGACCAGAGGCAGCCCTGGTCCAGGCTCCATGAGGGCTTCAGGGTTCAATGTCTTATATGCTATAACCCACTCTTGCCCCACCATTGTGACATTGTAGGTGGATTGGGAAGCTCTGGATGACGCCCTGCACACTGGGGCTATGGAGCTGGCTGGAAGTACTTGCAGGCCTGAGGAGTTAGGGGTCCTGGCCTGAGCAGGAAGAGAGGCTGGTAATTTCTACTTCAAAGGAGAGAAGGGGCTCATTCATTTAGTAGCACAGAAGTTTGTTCCACCACTGATCATGGTTCCAGCTCCTCACTAGAGCAGTTCAGAGATTGAATGCCAGGTTTGTAAGAGCACTGATATTGCATGCTTGGAGTGCGGTGGGGGCTTATCAGTGTTGTCTCTCGCTCCTGTGTCCCCCACCCCCCCTCCTGCAGGAAAGTACCCCCGGTTATCCGAGCAGTTCCTGCTCCACTGTTCTGAGTGCAAGAGTGTCCTCATGATGGTAGATATGGAAGGTACTCCTAGGTTTATGGGATTGGAAGAGAGCATACCTCAGTTCAGTTGGGGATGGGGGAGGGCTTTTTTGAAAACTCTTTATTCTAGAAGGATCTGTCCAATGTCCAGTCTTATCTTTCCAGGCCTGATTAGAAGCATTTGTTCCCTCCATGTCTCTTTTCTGTTTACCCTCTTATTCAGCTAAGTCTTCTCTATACTCTTTGTACCCAAGGAAATGGCTTCTTCTATAGGACCTCAATGTCACACAACTCGAGGGAGATCGAATAGCACCCCACTGTAGAGCAGTGAGCATGGGGCCCTTCCCCAAGGTGGTTCTCCAGGCCTGCTCTGTCTCTTAGCAGTAAGCCTATACGATCCTCAATTAGAATTCTCCAGAAGTCACTAACTCTTATTCTTCTCTACTCTGGGGCTCATTCAGTGTGGGCCGTATGATTTAGTGGAAGATCATGGGCCTGAGGCACAAACATCTAACTTGAAGCCTGGTGCTGTGGTGTGATCTTGGGGAAGTCAATCAACTTCTCTGTGCTTTTTTTTCTTTTCTTTTTTTTTTTTTTTTTTACCAAATTTGAAATAGATAATGGGGCAAGAATTTTATGGCAATCTCTTTGTAAAGGTACTTTGCACATTCTAAAATTTTTTTTAATGTTTTATTTATTTCTAGGAGAGAGAGAGACAGCGTGAACAGGAGAGGGTCAGAGAGAGGGAGTCACAGATCTGAAATAGGCTCCAGGCTCTGAGCTGGCAGTCAGCACAGAGCCTGACACGGGGCTCGAACCCACGAACCGTGAGATCATGACCTAAGCGAAAGTCAGACGCTTAACCACCCAGGACTAAGCCACCCAGGCGCCCCTACTTTGCACATTCTAAACTACTATGCAAGTATTGGTTATGATTGGACCCTGGGATCTCATCATCCTAGTCGAGCATGTAGCTAGCTGACTTGTCAGAAGAATCAGGCTGTAAAGGGCCGACTTTCACCTTCCCTACTAAACTCTAATTGAAGGAGTGTTGAAGTGGGGCTTGGGGGCAGCCTCTAAGATGAATACCATTGGCTTGTACTTGGCCTTCATTAGACATGAAGTATTCATGATACTTACTGAACATCTATTACAAGTCTAGGCACTTGGGCACAACAGTGGACAAAATAGACATAGTCCAGGCCCAGCAAGAAAATGCCACAATTGGATCAGGTTTCCTGGGGAAGGAACATGGACAGGCAGGGAGAGCCTTCACGTTGTGATTCAGGTCAGATAATCTGCAAAGGAGGGAGGTAAGGAAGGAAGCTTGGGGTGGAAAGAACTTCTGGCTGAAACATAATTCTAGGACTGGTTTGGCCTCTCTGATATGAAGTCCTTGAACCAAAGTTAGCCATTGGAAGAGTCTTGCATTTTGCCTACCTTAGTAGCCACTGTGCTTAGCTGCTGGCTGGGAGCAGCTCCTGAGAATTGTGGCCTCAACATGAGTCTAGTGGTGCATCCCAAAGGGATCAGACTCTTGGTCGGTTATGCTTCTCACAGCAGAGATCTAAACAGCCCTTTTTGTGGCCACAACAGAGAAAAGTTCTTGTTCTCATGGAGTGAGGGAAGACAGACAGTACTCAGTAAACATAACAAATGAACTAATACTATGAGTTCGTGAGTACTATGCAGAAATGGGGTGGTATAAAGGAGACTGGAAGTGCCAGGATGGGCACAGCTACAAATTAAGTAAGATGGTTGGACCAGGTCTCCTTCTCAAGTCCTGATGCCAAGTCCTGAAGGAAGTGAGGGGATGGATATGTGGAGATATGGGGATGAGTGTTCTCTGAAGAGGGAAGAACCAGTGCAAAGGCCCTGAGGTAAGAGCATGCCTGACATGTATGAAGAACAGCAAGGAAACATGTGCAGAGTGGAGCCAAGAGGAGATTGATAGAGAGGGTATCTGAGAGGGGTGGGCCTGTAGATGGGCCTGTAGACCATTTTAAAGCTGTGGCTTTTACTCTGAGTGACACAAAGAGACTTTGGAGAGTTTGAGGAGGAGAATGACATGATCTTACATCTTAAAAGGATCAATCTGGTGCCTAGGTGGCTCAGTTGGTTAAGCGTCCATCTCTTGGTTTTGGCTCAGGTCATGACCTCATGGTTGTGTAGGTTTGGGCCACCCATTGGGCTCTGTGCTGACAGTTTGGAGACTGCTTGAGATTCTCCCTCTCCCTCTATCTCTGCCCCTCCCCTGCTCATGCTGTTTCTGTCTCTCAAAATAAGTAAATAAACAAACTTAAAAAAAAGTAACAGCAACAACAACATTGAGAGTAGGTTCTAGGCAGCCAAGAGGGAAGACTGGAGACCAGTTGGAAAGTGATGACATTGATTCAGATGGGAGACAGTGGTGACTTGGAGCAGTGTGGTGTCAGTGTTGCTGGTGAGAAGTAAGGGGTCAGGTTCTGGATACATTTTGAAGGAAGAACCAAAGGGATATCCTGATGAATAGAAAGAGAGGACTCAAGGATGATGTCATTTTTGGCCTGAAAACTAGAGGAGCTTAGTGCCAAAACCATAAAATAGAATGCAGAGCTTTCAAACTAGCAGAGGAAAATTTTCTCCATCTAGTGGGAAAGAGGAAAGAAGGAAGAAAGAGTAAGGAAAATAGAAAAGGTGAAATAAAATGGCAAACACAAGTATTATATCATCCATTTACAATGGTATAAATGGATTCAACTCATAATTCAAAATACAGAAATTCTTAAACTGGATTAAAAAACATAAGATGTAGGAATATACTTTTACAAGAAACACAATAAGAAGATGGAAATAAAGGGGTAGAGGAAGATATAGTAAGCAAATATGAACAAAAGAAAATTTATAAGAAAATAAAAAGCCATTCAGTAAGGAAAAAAGATCATAAAACTGTAACAATCATGAAAAATACATGCCCACCTGCAATATACCCTCAAATGTATTTGTGTACTGATACACATGCATGCACTTATAAAAATAGCTGCAGTAACACAGGGAAAAACAGATAAATCAACATTTTAATGGGATATTTTAATATATTCCTCTTATAAGTTAATAGAGCAAGCAGACAAAACTTGATAAATATATAGAATATTTGAACAACTTGTTTATTATTAAGCCTTTGTTTAAATATGTGTATACGGTCACACACATATATAACACTATATTTAACAGGCAGGAAATGCACATTATTTTGATTATACATAGAACATTCACATTCACCATAATCAGGGCACAATGGCAACATCTGTAAATTCCAAAGGACTGACATGATACAGATAATGTTCTCCAACCATAGTATGATAAAACTTTAAATCAGTAAAAAACCTCAGAACATGTATGTATGGAAACTAAAAAAAAAGGCAATATTAAGTCTGCAGATTAAAGAAGAGTTAATAAAGACAGTTGCATAATATTTAGAACTAAATGAAATAAGCTGTATGGCAAAATTCATGGGGCACAGATAAAGCAGCATGTAGGGGAAAATGTGTAGCCTCATGTCCATTTATTAGAAGACTGAAAACAAGTGAGATAAGCACTTGTTTCCAGGGGCTGTAAAAGCAGTGGCAGAGTGAGCCTGCTGAAAAAGAAGGAAACACTGGGTGCAAAGGCAGAAACACATGAAGAGCAAATTATGATTAAAAATCCCAGAAGCTTAGCAAAGCTGAAGGTTGGTCTTTTGAAAAGACTCATAAAATCACACAAACCCCTGACCAGGCTGTTTGAGAAAAAAAAAAAAGACGTAATCAAATAAAACTGAACAAGAAAGGGAAATGACAGACATAACAGATTTTTAAAAAAATAAGAAATCATATTATGAACAAATATTACAAGGCACCCATAAATGTGAAAAATTAGATGAATTGGATAGCTCTCTGGGAAAATGAAAAATGCCAAACTTGGCAAAGAATAAAAAGAAAACTTGAACAGACCAGTAATGAATAAAGAAATTAAAATCATGACCAACCCCTCCCTTTAAAGCCTGGAGCCCAGACTGCATTCCAGTGGAGTTCTACAAAACATTCATGGAGAAATAACCCCCATCTTGTAGAAGCTGTCCTAGAATACAGAAGAAGAAGAAGAAGGAGGAGGAGGAGGAGGAGAAGGAGGGGAAGGAGAAGAAGAAGAAGAAAGAAGGAGAGGAGAAGAAAAAGAAAGAAGAAAAGTCTGTCTGATTTATTTAATGAAGTTTTTTAGTTGTTCTTCTTCAACCAGACAAGGACAGGAGGAAAAAAATTGGAGGCACATTTCACTTGCACAAGTAGATGAAAACAATAGTAAACAAAACATTAGCTAACTGAATCTGGTAGCATATGTATTAAAAATAATCACTGCGAGGTGCCTGGGTGGCTCAGTCAGTTGAGGGTCAACTCTTGATTTTGGCTCAGATCATGAACCCAGGGTCGTGGGATCGAGTTCCACTTTGGGCTCTGTGCTGAGTGTGGAGCCTGCTTGATATTCTCTCAATCTCTCTCTCTCTCTTTCTCTCTCTCTCTCACCCCATCCCCGCAGCTTGTGTGGGCACTCTCTCTTACAAATAAATAAATAAATAAATATTTGCTGCCATTATGTTTGGTTTATGTGAAAGATCTAGGGGTGGTTTCACAGCAGAAAGTCTAGCAGTTCACCATATTAATGGGATGAAAGAGAAAAAAAAATCACATAATTAGCACAAGATTTGCAAAAAGCACTCCATGAAGTTCAATACCTATTTATAAAGAGTAATAAAAACAATGAAGTTCATTATCCATTTATAACAATTATCACCAATATAATAAATTTATCAGGAAAGTAGGAATGGAAGAGAACTTCCATAACTGGAAAGGCTGCTTACCCAACCCTATGGCAGCATCCCACTGAATGGAGAAATGTGAGCTTTGTTGTTTTATTTTTTTAAGAAGCTGACATGTGCACCCATGTCCATTTGACCCCAAATCTTATGCTATTTCTCATGGGTGGGGGCAAAGGCTGAGTCGTGGCCAACTTTCAGAGATTTTTTTGGAGCAAGGTCCTTTTGGTTAATTATAACAGAAAATCACTTACATCAGTTCCGTAAAAAGTGGGGACTTGATCATCACTAAAAAGGGACACGAGTGTTAAGTTACAAGTCTTCTTAGATGGTAATGTACCTTGCCTGTGCCTTGCCCATAAGCAGTTCCTGTAAGTGACACTCAGTCACTGTGCATAGGACCATGCAGTCACTGTTTTGCATATGAGCGTTTGGCGGTGAAGGGAGAGATGGCATTGGCTTCCACAAGACAGAGGGTGTGACATGCCACAGATGCCTTCTGGAAGCATTTGGTAGAGACCTAAGGAAGAAGAGGTTGAGTGGTCTGAGCAGCAAGCCCCATGTGGGGGACTTCAGAAGAGAAATCATTAAAAGCATGTTTATTTTTATTTTTATTAATTTTTAAATGTTTATTTTTTTAATACAAATAGTTTATTGTCAAGTTGGTTTACATATAACACCTAGTGCTCATCCCCAGAAGTGCCCTCCTCTATGCCCATCTCCCCCCTCCCCCCCACATCCATCAGTCCTCAGTTTTTGTCAGCATTCAAAAGTCTCTCATGGTTTGCAATTAATAGGAAACCTTAATTCTTTTTTCTAATTTTAATTTTATTTAAAAAAATTTTTTTTAATGTTTTATTTATTTCTTAGAGAGACAGTGTGAACAGGGGAGAGTCAGAGAGAGGGAGATACAGAATCTGAAACAGACTCTAGGTTCTGAGCTAGCTGTCAGCACAGAGCCCAATGCGGGGCTTGAACCCACGAACTGTGAGATCATGACCTGAGCTGAAGTCGGACACTTAACCGACTGAGCCACCCAGGCTCCCCTCCCTTAATTCTTTTAAAAAATTTTTAATGTTTTTTATTTATTTCTGAGAGAGAGAGACAGAGAGAGAGAGACAGAGAGCGAGCAGGGGAGGGACAGAGAGAGAGGGAGACACAGAATCTGAAGCAGGCTCCAGGCTCTGAGCTAGCTGTCAGCACAGAGCCCGACACGGGGCTCGAACCCACGAACCATGAGATCATGACCTGAGCCGAAGTCCGACGCCTAGCCGACTGAGCCACTCAGGTGCCCCCCTTAATTCTTAAGAAGAATTCAGTCAGGAGCTATGGGTCATCTTTGGGCATTTTGGTGTTCAGATATGGGAGTTGTGTTTTTTTCAATGTGTCCTCATAATAAAACAGGACACAAAAAGCCAAATTTTATTTGGGCCACATGAAGATAGAGGATCTCATGGAACCCTGACTCCTGGAATGAAGTTCAGGTCCCCTGCCTGTCCCTCCCCCTCAGGGACCTCACATCCTCTTATGTGTGGGCTCCTCTCACTCTCTGTCTCTTCACTCTCCTTCTCCCCCTTGCTCTTGTTTTTTTTTTTCCCTCAATCTTTCTAGACCCATGAAGATTTGGGGGTTGTGAAGCAAAGATCCTGTGCAAAGTGCATGGAAATTTCACTTTCTTATCTCAAGGGACCAACAGAAACTGGCTGGTGCCTGTTTGACCTGAATTCAGATTCTTATAGGAGACAGTCTGATTGCCTCCATGGGGTCAGTGACCTGTTACAATCTGTGTGGCCAGTGGTGGTCAGTGTGAAGGGGTGGAGCCCCATCACTTGCACGAGCATGGCAGGGGAGGTTCATCCCTGTGGATGGCAGGTTGGATCTCAGAAAAAAAGGAGGTGTGGGTTGCCTGGATTTGCCACATTCACTCTGCATCTGACTTAAATGACCAAAAGATGAATATTAAAAGCCAGAGTTTGACTGAGGAGGGTGACATGTGACTGTCCCAGGACAGCTCCAGCTAAGAAATGGACTAAATAGTAGCCATGTCCAGTTGCCTGCCTAGTGATATCTGAGGACACAGAGCTGGTTCTAACTAGGAAGAGGAAACATATAAACAAAATTCATAACAGCTTGACACCCTCCAGGCTCAACCCAGCGGTTTTATTTTTACTTGCTCAGGAGGGGGGAAAAAGTCATTGCTAATTCCACAATTACTTCATTCCAGAATACTTGTGAAAAATGACTTCAAGTGTAAAATATTGTCTACTAAAGAATTAACTTAATAGATAATTTGGATTCAATTATTGGCTCAATACTAAAATTTGCTGGGAAAAGTGCAGGCAATATTTTATGACTATCACATGATGCAGCGATTGTGAAATTAGTTATTAATGGCTTATGAGAGAGACACTTAAAAAAGTCAACTGGGGGAAGAAAATACATCACTTAGGCTTTTATAGGGCAGCAAAGATGGGGGATTCTTCCTCCTCCATTTCTCAAGTGATTCCAATTTTGCTGACAGAAGCTCTTGGCTTGCCTTCTGTCCTTCTCCCCATGTGTGTGATTTGGGGCTTGAATCATACATGAATTCTTTGGGAGCAATTAGAAGCTGAAGGTTGCTGCCATCCATCATGGTGAGTGGGATGGCATCTCTACCTGCCCTGAGAGCTGGGAGCGACCTCTCACCTCGGCTCCACACCACTGATTATCTCCGGCCAGCATGGTGTGAGCACTGGATGGACTTTTAAAACCAGAATGAGCTGCAGGCAGTTTATTGCCATTACTTTCCACTGATAACTTGCTTGCTGGTTGGTCAAAGGGGAAATTTTGTTGACATCCCCTGGGTTCTCTTTGGGTCTGAAGATGATATACCTTCATTAGCTCTTTTAAAGTTAGTGCAGAAGCGGGTGGCGCCTGGGTGGCTTAGTCGGTTAAGCGTCCGACTTTCGCTTAGGTCATGATCTCGTGGTTCGTGGGTTCGGGCCCCGCGTCAGGCTCTGTGCTGACTGCCAGCTCAGAGCCTGGAGCCTGTTTCAGTCTGTGACTCCCTCTCTCTCTGACCCTCCCTTGCTCACGCTGTCTCTCTCTCTCTCTCCTAGAAATAAAAAAATATATATATATATATTAAAAAAAAATAAAGTTAGTGCAGAAGCTACCTTCTAAACTTAATTTTAATGACATTTGTTGAGCCTTCCCACCAGTACTTATTGGGCTCCTACTCGATGCCCAGCACTGTGGGGAGTAAAAGAGATGTCTGAACTGTGCTCCATGCTCTCCTAGAGGCTTGTGCTCAAGGGGTGACCCATGAAGCCATGCATTCTCTAGGATGGAGAAACTAGCAAACTGAATGGCTGACACTAAGTGATGCCTGACACAGCATGTGGCCTCTAGGGTGGGAATCCAGAGACAGGGAGGGTCCTTGCCAGATGAGCAGTGTGGGAGGGCCAGATTCTGTGCATCATCCCAAGAGCAGTCTGAGGGGGAGGCTCATTCTTTCCGCCAAGTACTGTGTTAGGTCCACTCTGTGCCCAAAGAACCTCATGTGGATCTAGGTGCTAGAGACACAAAGCAGACCAATGTCTTTGCAATTCGTGTGTGTGTGTGTGTGTGTGTGTGAGTGGTGGGGCCAGAGAAAATGACAATAATCAAGAAAGCATTGCCCTCGGCCAGGGCAGGCCCTGCACCTGGACAATTACACCCTCTCCTTTCCTAGCTGATGACTGACTGGTGCTGGGGACAAAGAGGGTCCAGGTGAGGACAACTGGGACCAAGTAGAGGACCACCACTGGCAGCCCCTTACATGTGTCCAGGATGTGTGAGAACCCAGGTTAAGCATCAGTAATCTGGAAACAAGGGAGGTACCTGGAAGTCACTGTCAGGGTGGCTGACATAGTGGTGACCAGTTAATCCTGCCAGACAGAGTTGTTTTTGTTGAGCCAGGCTCAAGACGTGCCCTTGGGCCCACCAGCGGGGCCTGGAGAGAGACACACAGGGCCTGGTGGAGGTCCTGGGCTACACCCAGCTCTTCAGCACAGCTCACCTGACCACGTTCTTTACCGCCGGGTCTTGTTCGGTGCTCCAACATCATTTCTGCCTTTGATCCTTTCCTTCCACTTCTTGTTCCCTGAACGCCAGCTTTCAGTTTAGGGTGTCCTATAGCTTCCACTGCTTCCTACTCTAGGCTTTCATTTAGTCTGTTCCTTCTCCTAGACTCTCTCCCACTCCCTTTGCCTGGCTGACTCCCATATGGCCTTTTAGACTCAGGTCAGGCACCACCTCTTCCAGGAAGTCCTCCATGATCATTTAGCATCCAAAATCTGTCTCCTTCATAGCACCCTCCTTATTGGGTTCAAAATGATCTCTTCGTCTGTGTGTCTGCTGCACTAGATGCTGAGCTCCTTGCGGGGTAGTGAGTGTGGGCCTTATCCATTTCTGTTCCTGGTGCACAGTACTGGTATGGAGTGGGCCTTCACATAGTTTGAGTTGGGAACTGCAGGGCCACTTACACTTGGGGTAGGGTGTGGGTTGGCAGAAGAGAGAGGAATGGCATTCCAGGCAGGGCAGTGTGAGTGTACACAGCAGTGAGGGGGGCTGGATGAGCTAAACCTGAGAGCGAGCCCAGCTGAGGGTTTGCATAGTGGAGGTCAGGGCTGGTGACAGCTCAGTGGGTGCCGACCACAGCTGAGGAGACAGCAGATGTGTGTGAGTGTGTGTGTGTGGCAGTTGAGGAGAGCAATTATGAACATCAAATCAAGCTAATTTACATGGATAAGTGCAGCCAGTGAGGCTTGGCTTGTGGGGTCTGATTTATTTAGGGCAGGAGGGGATCCAGCAGGGAGCTCCCTTCAGGTGAGCAAGCAGCAGCGTAGCCACTGGTATAAATAATCCCGCTGTCAGCCTGGGTTAAAGCCTCCGTTACTTTGTTCAGTGCTGAAGGAGGAAGCATCCGGGCCATTTCAGAAGCACTTTTAGACAGAGGACCTTCTCCCTTTTTCCCTTTCTGGAACACTGGAGGACTACTCTTTTATAAATAAGTTTGATTGCTTTAAATTTCTAATTATATAGGTGGAACATGGTCAGTATATTACATCTGAAAAATGCAGAACTGTATTAAGATGAACACTGAAATTACCACTCTGCTACCCAGAGATAGCCACTGTTAACATTTAAAAGAATTCCTTCCAGTCTTTTTCCTCTATGTATATATTCCGTTTTAAAAAAATTTATAGAATTCCTTATTACTTTTCCAGTCTACTCTGATTTTTAAAAATTTAAGATTATATTTTGAGCCTTTTCCTATGCCATTGATCTTAAATCATTCACCTTGTAGTCGCACTCCGTGTTTTTAAACCAGTCCCTAGTTAGTTGGCTTTATGGTTATTTCCAATTTTTTGTTCTTATAAGTGCTACTTCAATAAAAAACATTGCTCATAAGTCTTTGCCTGTATCTCTGATTACTTAGGAAGGAGACTTGGAAGTAAAATTCTTGTTGTATATTGTCAACTTAACTTTCCAGAACATTTCTGTGTGTGTGTGTGTGTGTGTGTTCTTTTTATTTTATTTTAATCAATTTATTCTCCTATCAGTAGTGATTGAGGATGATCATGTTATGGCACTAACTGCGTATTGGAAGCAGCATCAATAGGTTGAGTGACAAGTTAGGTGACGAGATCATGCTGGTCCTGGAGGTTGTCTCAAAAGAGAAGGTGGTCCCAAGGAGAACACAGGCATTCGAAATTGTCCTGGAGCCTGCTTCGGATTCTGTGTCTTCCTTTTTCTCTGCCCCTCGCCCACTCATGATCTGTCTTTCAAAAATAAACATTAAAAAAACAAAGTAAAGAGAATGGGAAAAAAATTGTCCTGGAATTTCAAATCAATAAGACCTTAACTTAGATTAAACCCAGGTAACCAAACTTTTGTGTTCTAGGCAACCTCACTATCCTGATCTAGGGTGACGAGGGATTTCCTGGGACTGCCTGCAGCCGAAAGATGCACCCCCATTGCTCCGCCAGCTCCATCCTCCAGTCCACCTTAACCTGCTCTCGACTCCTCACCAGCATGCTGGCTTACTTGGGGCTGGTGGCTGGAATGCCTCTCACTGCTGGCTGTTTACCCCCCTCAGGGTTTTCTAGTCTTGGCAAAAGGGAAGAGCTGTAGGAGGAGAAGGAGAGCAGAGTGAAGTGCTCCAGGTTAGCTTCTTGAGAGTTCTTAACACGCTAAAGGAAAGTTCTCAAAAGGGGTTGGCGCTTTGAGTAGAAGGGAACAACTTCTATGAGTAAAAGGAGATGGATGAGAGTGGAAGGAGGAATCCACTGCTATGTATTTCCTTTCTTCTCTATAATTTAAATTTCTGGTTTTGGTGTGGATTTTTTCTGTGGAGAGGAATCCTTCTTTACACCCTCTGTCCTCCCATCTCAGGCTTTACTCAGGCGTCCCTGGCTGTGGCTGGTCAACCTTCTTCCGATCCTCAGACCTCCCCTTTCATCTTCCTTCTCTTCTATTCCATGTCCTCCCCACACCTGTGGGCACCCCCACCTCTCTCCCATTTCTTCCAAGAGTTGGCTCTGTGTCAGAGTCATCCAGAATTGTCTAATTATAACAGATTAATCCATTAGGATTTATGCTTTTCTATTTACTGGCTGGAACTATCCATTTCACAGCTGTGGCTCCCACATCTAACCAGCTAGCAGGCAATTTAAATATAGAAAGCAATTTAACCTAGTTGGATACCGAGGCATCTCGCTTAATGTAGTGCATAAATTTTGGAGCTCTTTGCTCTCAGCCCTCAAAAGGGCAGCCAACAGTTTCATGTCCTGAAAAGATCTGGCTTTTCAGGGAATTTACACCCCAAGAAGGGATCCTGGGTATTGGGTTGCAGTAAAAAGGAGTCTTTAAATGAGGTCAGGGGTTGTTTTCAGGTCAATTCAGTTTTCCCTTTTCTTTCTCTTTGGGGACAATAATCTTCTGCTTAACTGAGTTTTTTGGGAGTCTGACATCAATTGGAGGGTATCTGACTTTCTTTTCTCTGTAACTTTACTGCCTGTTTGGATAAAGAGTTGTTGTTTTTTTCTTACCAACAGTCAGAGTCACCCTGCCTACTAAGAGCTTGTAGTCTGAATGACACCATGTCCTAACCCTTTGCTACTCCCAGTCGCTTCCAGGGCCTACCTTGTAGTAGACTCTCACCAGATGTGAGCTGGCCTGGGAAAGGAGGTGGATGAAGTGACTGTGTGATCCGAGGAACCCAAACTCTGAGCCCCAAACCAGAGAAGTAGTGATGAAGACACCCGGGCTAAATGAAATTCTTCCATTATGTGTGAACATGTGGCCACTTCCCTTTTAGGGAGGAGGTGAGTAGGAAGAGATGTTTTTCTGAGAAAAGAGAACACTAGGGAGGCATACTAAGTCTTCAATCACTGGAAGAGCTGCCAAGAAGATGTGGGATTAGAGTTTTCCTTTTCTTTTCTCTATGGTCCCTGAGGGCAGAACTATTGGGCTAAGGGATGAAGCTATGGGAATAAAGAGCTGGATTTCTTTATAGGAAGAATTTGGCATTGATCAAGGTTTGTTGTTAATGTTTTTAAAAACATTTTATTTATTTATTTTGATAGCATGCACATGAGTGTGTGTGGGAGAGAGGAAGAGAGGGAGAGGGAGAGAGAGAGAGAGAGAGAGAGAGAGGAAATCCCAAGCAGGTTTTTCACTGTCAGCACAGAGCCCGACTCTGGGCTTGAACTCATGAACCACGAGATCATGACCTGAGCTGAGCTCAAGAGTTAGACATTTAACCTACTGAGCCACACAGGTATCCCAATTGTTACTAGGTTTTAATAGAATCTTTAACTTAAAGAGATAATAAATTTTGCTCAACTAGCTGTGTGTAAGCAAAGGCTGGACAGCCAGCGCAAGGAGGCCAAAGTGGACTTTAGAACCAGACAGGACTAGGGACTTTGAAGATCCTGTCTGCCTGAGCTCTTATGCCCTAGACACCCTGCATCTGTCTTTAGGAACTGCAGACCTGTAGTGCAGGCTTTCTCTACTCCTTCTGGCCAATGGGCACAGAGACCATAGGCCTGACCCTGTTTAGCTCTTAGTCTCTGAGCTGAAGATAAGTGTAGAGTCCCTTGGGCCCCATTGGTCTGGTTTAGTGCCCCCTCATGGCAAGATGGCAATGGAGGCAGTGGACATGGGTGTGTATCAGTTTCCTAGGGCTGCTGTAACAAAGTACTACAAAGCAAGTGGCTTCAACAACAGAAATTTACTGCCTCACAGATATGGAGGCTGCAAGTCTGAGATCAGAGTGTCAGTAGGGCCATGTTCCTTCTGCAGGCGCGAGGGAGAATGTATTTCAGGCCACTGTCTTGGCTTCAGGTGACTTCTTGGCAGCCAAACTCCCACCTTTACATGGTGCTCTCCCTGTGTCCAAATTTCTGCATTTTAAAGGACACTAGTCACATGGAATAGGAGTCCACTGTCTTCCACTATGATCTCATCTTAACTAATTATATTTAGAAAGACATTATTTTCAAATAAATGTACATTATGGGGGTTAGAGCTTTAACACACACATTTTGGAGGGACACCATTCAACCCATAATAGGGTGAGAGGGGGTGGTCTGTAAAATAGTTGGTTTGATTGAAGGACCCAATAGGGGCTTTGGATGGTTTTTGATAGGTGTGAAATAAGCTTAGAGGGTTCGAGGCTGAGCACTCCCTAAATGCATCCATCTGCCTCATACAAAACTCCAACTGGGTGTTTCTTTTCTTTCTTCTTTTTTTTTGAACTCTAATGGTATATAGAGTGGGCATCACAGTTTAGTCCTTGATTATGTCCTTATCCTATTCTTTGGTTCAAGTAAGGGTACAATTATTGAGTACCTACTATATACACATGAAGCATGTGAAATATACAATATCTCAATTAACCATAACTCTGTGAAATAGATATCATTAATCTCATTTTACATGTGAACTAATAGATACTTAGAGGATGTCCTGGAGCTTGCTCAAGGCCATTCAGCTAGTAGGTGGCAGAGCTGTGATCTGAGCCCCAACCTATTTGGCTCTAATGTTCAACTTCTCTCTGTTTTACCACACAACTCACAGATTCATTTGTAAGCTCCTCAAGTGAGCAGAACTCTCATACATTCTTCTCACTACCAGGATCAATTAGAATTCATTGAGAACATCCCTTCCAGTTCTTTGTGATGACATGCCCAGGCTTTCCTAGGCGAGCTCTAAGGTGCTATGGTTCCCAAACTCCATGGTGAGTGATCCCCTTCGACCACTGCAGTCACGGGATGAAGGGCGACATTAGGCCTTGGAAAATTGATTTACACTCGCTCAACTCACAGGAGTCTTATTAATAAGCCAGAATGCTGATCATTAATATACAATGAGATACAGTTGCCAAGAAGAATGAAAAATCATGGCACCTGGACAGCACATGCTCTTCTCCCTCTTTGAGAGGTAATTTACTAACTGAAAGTTAGTAAACATGGAAAGAGACCAAGGGATCAAGGTGAGTGTGAGGGCTTATTATCAAGCTGCAGTAACCTGACCCAATCCTTTCCTCTGAGCTCTGCCTACCAAGCAGCTGTGTATTCAGGTCAGTAGGTCAGGACACCTTCCCGGGGGATGCTCACACTCACGCTTTTGCTCTCCAGCCCAGTAGGGACACTACTTGATGGTGTTCATTGCAACCTGCCCTTCCTTATGTAGCAGATTTCATTACATGGAGGACGTGGGTTTCATCTTGGGTTGCCTGCCTCAGATGACTAACATTTACTGAGCAGTGGTGCTGGGCTCTACATGAGTAGGGACCAGAGAGACTGTTGTCCTCGAGGAGTGTGCAAATAGATGTTAATATATCATAGTGAATGACAAGTGGGACAGGCTCTGGATTTTATGGGAGCATTTGCAGGGGCTGGAGCTTCAGGAACGCCTCCAACAAAAGACGGTGCTGCAGTTGGCTTTTGAAGAGTGAAGAAGAGTAGTCAGGACCAAAAACAAAACAAAACAAACAAACAAAACACTGCCAATAAGTCCCGGCAGGGGGAAAATTGTAAATAAAGTCATGGATGCATGAAACGTGTGTGTGTGTGTGTGTGTGTGTGTGTGTGAGTGTGCATGTGTGTGTCTAACAGTAGATTGGAATTAGAGGTCAAAATGCTGGCAGATGAGGTGAAGTGGTCCACAAATCCAGAAGAGCTGTCCACCCGAGGTCAAGGGGCGAGGACTTAATTAGCTCTGTAGTGGCAGAATTGCTGAAATGTTTCAAGCCGAGGAGTGATGTGGTTGGATTGATGTTCTCTGGGGAGGTGGCTGTGCAGAAGATGTCCTGATGAAATTCCTGGGAGCTCTCGGAGGAACCATTCTTAGAGGGCTGCAGGACACAGCTCTGCTTGCATCCCGGTAACCATGGTGCCAGAGGGAGGCATTCCCGATGCAGCAGCTGAGTTTCCACGTTCATTTTCTTTTGGAGGTGTAGAGTTCTCTGCTCCAGAGCACCTTGTGGACAGCTGAGAGCTGCTACTGGGCTGGAGGAATGGGGTGTGTGTGCGTGTGTGTGCACACATGTGATCGGCCACAACTGTGAGCTTGGCATTAACCAGTCAGTACTGGAGTAATTCTCTCCTGTCTATGCACTTAGCATCCACTCCAGCACTGATTACATTGACTATATCATCTTTTACTGTCTCCTCTACTGAGCAAGGGGCAGAGACTGTCTTCATCATTTCCAAAGTAATCCCTGAATGTAATAGCTGTTCAATGATGTTTGTCAAATGAACAAGTGAAAGAATAGGGTTTGTGTGCTCTGTGCACAGGCTCTGGCCTGAGGTCAGCGGAAGAGACTGAGGAAGGCAGCACAGCTTGCCTTGTGGCTGGGCCAGCAGGACACCAAGGGCATTTAGGGGTCTTAAGTAGAGGGTAGGGTCTTTGATGAACATATTAACAGAGGGGGAGTCTATGCTTTGTGGCACCTAACTGAAAGTCATGTGTCAAGGGGGCCTCGAGGTGCATCCCTGGTTATCCTTGCTGGCAGGCCTTGAGTGAGGTCACCAGCCTCCCTGACTACTGGACATTTCAGAAGAATCACAGGCAGAAGGGTCAGACAGGCTTCTCTAGGCTGGTGCCCCACTTGCCAAGAATGGAGCATGCTCTGTCTGACTTAACAGACACTAGTAGTTGGTGAATCCAGAAAGACTTGCAGAAGCAGGGCATTGTGGCAAAAGAGATACTTATGCATTGGAAGCATCTTGCTTTAATTTAAAATATCTAAATGTGCACTTATATACAATCCTTCAACGAAGGGTCAAATCCTATTCTTTGAATGTGGGTCTGCTAATTAGAGTTCTTTCACTTTCTGGGGATCAACCACACCTGTGATGCATCAGCTAAATCAGGTTTGAGTTTCTTTAAGTAGAGCAAGAAGTTCAAGCCCCATGAAAAGCAACATAAATGCAGAATTCTAGATTTTTATTATTACTCTCACCTCCCTGTCCTGCTCCCCAAGACCCACTCTTTGTTAATGGGCTCAGCTCCATCTTATTTAAGAATATTTAGAATGCCACTCCTTATCAAGTTTTCTCAAAGTGTTCAATATGCTGCATTTAGAACCACCAAATTCCTTTCCATACTTCTAGTTTATTACTTTGCATAATCTTTAATCTAGCTGCATAATCAATAGTAATAAGTACAATTGGCAACAGACTCTAGGTAAAGATATAATCACTGCTGGGAGAGGGGCCCCAGTGATTACTGGTACTCAGTGGGTCTCTGGCCCCTGTCAGTGGAGGAGTTAACGGGGCACCTACCCCATGTTCTCTTATCCTGGGGACTTCAGGACCAGCCCCCTTTAGGCGTTTGG
Organism: Crocuta crocuta; assembly: GCF_008692635.1. Lineage (NCBI taxonomy): Eukaryota > Metazoa > Chordata > Mammalia > Carnivora > Hyaenidae > Crocuta > Crocuta crocuta. The sequence goes on along the minus strand of NW_027530408.1, from coordinate 534,729 downwards.
GTCTAGTGCTTTCTGATCTTCCTGTGTTCTAGTGAAGACTTTAAAAAATGTTTATTTATCTTGAGAGAGAGAGAGTGCAAGTGTGGAGGAGCGGGGGGGGGGCAGAGAGAGGGAAAGAGGATCCCAAGCATTCTCCATGCTGTCAACACAGAGACGGGGGGCTTGAACTCACAATCATGAGCTCATGACCTGAGTTGAAATCAAGAGTTAATTGACTGAGTCACCCAGGTGCCCCTCTAGTGTGGACTTTTAATCACTCCTTTCCCTGTCTTCACCCAGACTCCTCCTGGGCATCCCTGTACACTTTCTCCCCACACGCCCAGAGCTCTGTTGGGTTCTTATTAGTCAGATAGATATGGAATGGATTCCTAGCTCTATTGCTTAATGGGGTATAAACTTGACTAACATACTTGGCTTCTTTCAGCTTATCAAAGTGGATTATTGTGGGATTAAATGAAACAAGGTAAATGTGTCAACAATAACTAATGTTACACAACAAATACTGTGAGCCAGTCAGAGCTTTACATGGACTACTTCATTTCATTTTGGCAAAACCCAGTGAGCAGGGTACTACTGATCCCAAGTCACAGCAGGGGAAGCTGAGACTTGGGGAGTTCACACCTCAGTTAGGAAACAGGCAGCCCAGCTCAAGCACCCACACGGAGGCTTCAGGAAATGCTACCATTCATTCTGACATCCTTACACATGGCAGGTGCACTGTAAATGCACAACAACGCATACCTGCATGGTGGATGCATACTTCTACTTTCAAATCCCAACCTACTCCCCATTCCAGCAGAATAGGGCCAAATCTTCTGCCTGTTTATAGAGGACATACAGCATCCCCTATATACAGAGATGGCTGGATCTACCTGATTTATTCTCCCCTTCCACAGTTTAGTTCTGTTTTAGGGTGGCAGCTGCCCAGCGAGGAACCACACTTGCCACTTCCTCTTACCAGCCTCACACCTGGCTCCCCAGAGCTCCCAGGTGACCTCCCCACCCTCTCCCTGTCTCTCCCTGGCTGGATGTCAATGATCAGGGGCATACACTGAAGATGAAGTCCCTTCCTTCGACTTGTGTCCCTAGATGGGCAGTGTAGAATCCCCCGTCCTACCTGCTAGTAGGACTTTAAGAGAAAAAGAACAAAGCCCCTGAGATGTTGGGGTTCGTCCGTTACAGCAGCTAGCATGTCTTGACTCATACATATACTGGGGACCTCCTTGAACTTGTTGGAAAGGGACCATCTGCAAACCCCCTTAAAGTCACCTCCATAGCTCACCACATTTTTGGTGTAGTAGAGTGTGCTCTAGTATGTATGTTCTTAGATGCCACATCCCTAATTTATAAAAGCTAGCATTGCAAGTGAAACTATATTTGCCATAACAGGATGTAGTGAAAAATGTGCTGCGGGATCAGGAAGAGCTCAGCTCAGAGTGCATCCTTGCCGTTTGCCAGCTGTAGTCACTTACACGAATTCATTCCTCCGCTTCTTGGTTCCTTGGTAGAAGTGTAATAGCACATTCCCAAAGAGGCATAGTATTTTCTACCTATGGAGGGCCGTTCTGGAATTATATGAAAGTGGCAGTGCTCGGCATATAATGGGCAATCCACTAGTGGCATCTTGTTTATGATTCACTCATTCTATAGGGGTTTAATGAAAACCTCTGATGTTCCCCAAACCACTGAGGTGCCAAGGACACAGGGCCTACCCTTAGGAGATGGCTTGTGACCAGGAAATGTGCTTGATATACCTGAAGTGGTTGGGCGCCATTTTTAGGAGGCATGGGCCTCATGCTAGAGAGTAGGACATCCCCAGAGCAGTTGTGAAGAAGCTGTCCTGGGCCTGAGAGTCACTTCCCTGCAGAGGACAGGCATGAAGGATGACATGCAGGTGGACCCTGAAGTTGAAGTCCAGCTGTAATGACTGCTCAGGACAGGGCCTCTCTGGACTTCTGGCTTCCTTTGCTGCCTCTTTTTTGGGGAGACCAGAGTGTTGAAGAGATTGGAGGAGGTTGGATGGCCTCCTGAAAGCTGTGCACTTGAGTGTGTCCTGTGTGCCAGACCAGGAGGAGGTCACAGTGCTGTGGTGGTGCCTGCCACCCAGGAGGCGCCAGGGCGAGCATTTTCTGTGAGTGGCTAGTGATCGCACCCAGATCATCCGGCTTTGTTCTCATCAACCCCTTCGCCCAGACAGGGAATAGCTTCATCATGGTGCCCATGCAGGGATTCAGCAGTGTTCAGCAGGCGGCCAGCTCTTCCATTGCCAAAATGTAGAGCATGGCCCCATGTCTGTACCTTTGTTGAGGCACATGAACAAGGCTGGTGTCACAAAGGGATGCTCATTTCTGGGCAAGTTTCCAGTTCTGCTACCACTTCTGCCGGATCTTTTATGAGACAGACTCTACCTCAGGGACCCCCAAGCAACTGGCATTTTCAGCCAGGAGGCCAGAACAGCTCCTCCAGGAACAGTTGGCTAGCATCATGTCATCCCTGTTTGGGGACAATTGGAGTTCACAGTGAAGAGGCTCCTTGTCAGTAACACAGGGCAGCAGTGTCCCCTTTCTTCTGGGTTTTAGTTTCCCTGGGCGGCTCTTTAGTTGCCACGGATCCCTTTGTGTTCAGTGTTTTCCAGGTTAATTAATCCTATTATTATTGTCACTGGAGTCTATAATTAGGCACACTGTGCAATTATATCATCCATTCTGCATTATTGATGTGCAGCTCACCAGCCAAAGAGGATTATTAATTATTACCCTATTGGACTGTTTTGCACACAAACACGATGCAACCTTGATCCTGAGGCCAGGGTGCTTGGCTGGCACTTAAGGCTCCCTGCTTGGGTCTGGGCTACCTGTGTCATTGGAGGACCAACCAGTGAGCACAAGTAGGCCAACCCACTGGTAGCAGTAGGACCATCTTCGGCCAAACTGGTAAGTGGCATGCGGCCCTAGGCCTTCCCCAAAGGCCTCTAGCTCCTGTGCTTCAATGGGCTTAGGAAATATAAAGGCCACCATTACTTTCTTTTGAAGTATCTGCTATGTGCCAGACTTACCACACACGCTGTCACAGTTGTTCATCAATAGTCCTACAAGGTGGGTAGGATTCCCATGTTACAGATGAGGAAGTTGAAGCTCAGATAGATTTAGTAATTTGCTGAGGAAATATGGAGATGAGGTTTGAAGCCCAGTTTGCTTTACCTCAAAGCCAATTCCTTCTCAGCATGAAGAAATGAACCTCATTTTACCAAGAATACAGAGAGATGGACATTTGAATAGAGCTTGATGCTAAAGGAAAGGAGAATTAAGGAAGGGTCTCATGTGTTGGCTGCCAGGGAGTGGAGAGACAAAGACATCCATGCAGCAGAGCCTCTGGGACCCCTAAAGTCACAGAGTGTGTATAAGTGGGGGAGCCGAGCAGGCAGTCTCTTCATATGCATGTTGCTGTTCCAACCTCCCCCCAAGGTGGCTGAGTGAGAGGCTCCAGATGCAGTGAGCCAGGCCTGAGAGCTTGTTCACAACGGTGCCCCTTGCAAGTTGTGCAACTTCCCTAAAAGCGGCAGTGACGCGCTGGTGAAGAGACAGGCCCCACTGCCTGGCTGTGTGTCCTTAAGCACACATGGTGTCTGGGAATAGATGGAGACTTCTGGCTTTTGGAAGGCCCATGTGGGAGTGTACCACCCAGGGCAAGTCACATTGTCTCGCTATATCCTATTGTGCATGCCCCTCCATCCTAATCCTGTGTAATCAATGTAAAATGATATGAGATAGGCCTCAGAAGGAAAACTGGCATAAAGAGGGCAGCTTTCTGTGTGGGGGAAGAGGGTGGGGGATGGGGCTCCCTTGGTTTGACAGCTGGACTCTGGTATGGAGGTTGATGTCTTGTTTGTGGAGGCTGCGTGTATGTGAGTTCAGGAGGTAGCTTGAGTACCCCCACCCCTTTCCTCCACTGCTACGTCAGTCATGGCTTATACCTCCTGCATTTTATGATTGTTTTCTGAAGGGCCTTGCTGGCTGGGGGGAGAAGGGCCCTCTCAGGGCCAGTTGATTCCTGGAGATAATAAACACTGTGCCTGTGAACACACCTTGTGTATCCAAATCAACAATGTTGAGTCCATACCCCACTACTTCCTTTATCCAGCTCTCACCCATTGAACCCATATCCCTCTGCCCTGAACAACCCCAGATCCAGGCACCAGGTGACCAGACACTACCCCCAGCCCACAGTCTGCTGATGACATTATCCTCACTAGCCAGTCTCCTCTGGCCTGCCCTGCCTTGTGCACAGAATACACAATAAAGCCTGTGGTTGTTTTCCCCTTGCTCTGACTTCTGTCTCCTGACCCACTCTGGTGCTTCCCACATGGCCCTGTGTGCCTCACTGTGCCTCTCATTTCCAAGGGAACTGTGACGATGAAATTTCAGTGGTATTAGCTATCCATGTCATCACTCAGTCACCTGCATGCATTTAAACCCACTGGTCCACTTTCATACAACTGCTACCAGGGAAGGTCCTTTGTGATCCCCAGAGCAGTGCAGTCTGGGGTCTTGATGATGCTTGTCACTGCTGAGGGATGGCTGACTGTGACTGTCACTGTGGACTGATGGCACAACTTCTGAGTAGGGGATGGGATGATGATTCTTAACCGTTTTTAATTTAGTTGGAAAGCCACATTTGCACACTCAGTTCTGCATGTATTTTTTGAGGTTTGGGTCACAAGCTTGGGACTTCTCAGGGTAGAAATGGGGGTTACCTGGGAGCCTCTTTGGGTGTGGAGAAAAGGGGTGAGGAGACAGAGCATTTTTCAGTCATAGCCCTGGGAAGCAGAAGCCTCACCCAGTGCCTGAGTTTCTTCATTTGTTAAATGGGGGATCAGAGCATTTGCTTTGTCTGTGTCACAGGGTTTGAGCAAGGGTGACTTTGAGAAGTGATGTGGAGGCTCTTTAGAAAAGCGTGGAACATGACTGCTTAGGATGGGCAACTTGACAGGAGCATCTGGGGAGGGTCCGGAGCAGCCTGAGGATTTGGGAGGTGGCAGGAATTGTCCAGTCAGGCTCAAGGATGATCCATTTTTGCAGCGGTTCAGTGGCTTGTTCAGGTTCTCCACTGACTGGCCATCTGATTAAAGTGAAGCCCTTTGCCTGTGGCATCATTTCCAAGGAGAGGATGAAGAAAATTAAACATTACAGTAATGATAACAACGATACACCCAATATAAATAAACAGGATAATAAACCGTGGTGGTTTGTGTGGCTCTGGGCTCCTTCCCAAGCCCAGATGGGCTATGGCTGCTGGCTGACCTTGGGGCAGGAGCTGTTGCAGGTGGGGGAAGTGGCAGGGATTTCTTGTGCTTCTGTGGGGGTCTGGTCTCCGCTCTCCTCTCCATACATATATGGCTCTGCCTGAGAATCTGGAGACCTCTTTGGTTGGAGTGTGGTGCAAGCAGAGGCCCGGTTATTGGGGGGGGCACATAAGTCTTGGGTCTTGTTTGGTGAAAATGCTCAGTGTGGCCCTGGCCTGGCCATTACAGCTCTGTGGAGCTAAGATGCCTACTCATCTGCACCCAGAAGAGGGAACAGGCACTTAACAGTTTATTTATAACCATTGGGGAAATTTGAAATGCTTCTTTTAGGCTCAGAAAAACCCACACAAATTTTTTTCCCTCATTCATTTTTCCTCTTCCAATCTCCCTCCCTCTCCCCTCTCCTTGAACTCCTAGTGAAGCAGCCCAGCTAGGTTCCTGGTACATGGAGATGAAGGAGGCCCCACGTTTGCCCCTGAGGAGTTTTTGTGGGTATCTAAGTCTGTAGAGAATTATTAAAAACCACTGACCTGCAGAAAAAAAATGGAACTTGGAAGCATCTCACTATCTTATGAAACCCCAAGGCTGCTCACGATTTCCTGCCCCTCCCACAGGTTCTGTGGAAGACAGACCAACAGACAGAGTCCCTTGGAAATGTCCAGAGAAGGCTTGTGCCTGCTTGCCTTGGGAGAACAGAAGAGAAAGGACACTTAACCCCTGGCTTCCTGGAGGATGTGGCCCCCTGAATCTCCTGGAAGGTTCCTGATGACCCTGTCCATGCCCACTGTGGTGTCCCTGCTGTTCCCCAGGAGAACAGCATCTATGCTGCAGGGAACAGACTGTGGGTGGGAACAAAACCAGGCCCTCTGGCAGCCTGAGCTGCAGTGAGTGTCTCCTGTGGGCTATATTTACTGACCCAATGCAGGTTGCATCCTTGTGCTTCTCCAAGTTCCTTGTCTCTAGTTCAGACATTTGTCTGTGCTTCAGGAGGATAATACTGTGACTGATGTTTGCCAGTGGACCAGCCACTGTGCACCAGGCACTGATAAGTGTCATTGCATTTAATCTTCATTATCCTATGAGGCGGGACTCCAAGGGTCTGCACAGAGGGCAGAGTAACTCGCCCAAAGTGGCCCCACAGCATGTAGTTCCCTCTACGGAGGCCCTGAGACCCCAGAGCTAACATGTGGAGAGTTACCCATATTTTCTTCCCCCCTGACCCTATTAGCTCTCCTCCAGTGCCTTCCATGCTTTTCCTGTCCAGCCAGTCCTAGTTAAGGAGCCCAACTTAAATTTTATTTCCTTTCCCTTTGTCCCAACCTTTCCACTGGATCAGTTGCCAACAGCAATAGTTACTACTTACTGGTCTCCTCTGGGTAGCAGGCATTGTGTTAGGATGCTACCTATGTGTTTTGTAATTCCAAAAGCATCTCTGCCAGGTGGATGTGCTACCTTCCTTTGATACAAGAGGACATAAGACCTGGGCTGGGCGAGGAGTGTCCTCATGGCCTTCTTGCTAATAGGTTGTGGGAATAGGGTCTGCACCTCATCTGTTTGACTCCTGAATGCCTGCTCTTTACCACATGCGGGCATGCTGCCCTCCTGGCTGTACCTTGCTAAAGGCAGTTAATTGGACTTCTCCACTAGATTGGACTTCTGTTGCGATCCACCCATGTGGTAGTAGAACAAAGACGCCTTCCCAAAGAAGTCTGTGTCCTAATTCCCAGAACCTGGGAATATATTGGTTACACAGCAGGCTGGGAGGAAAATTGCAGGTGGAACTAAGATTGCTGATCAGCTGAGATGGGCCTGGATTATCTGAGTGGACCTAATGTTATCACAAGCGCTCTTTAAATATGGAGGATGCAGGCAGAAGGGGCAGAGCCAGAGAGAGATTGAAAGATCCTTCTGCTGCTTCTGAAGACGGAAGGGGCCAGGAGTCAGGAAGGTGGGTGCCTTCTGGAAGCTGCAAAAGGCAAGGAAATGATTGTCCCCTGGAGCCTCCAGTGGGACCAGGGCCCTGCAGCAACTTGATTTCAGCCTAGGGAGGCCATTTCAGACCTCTGCCCTCCAGAACTGTGAGATAATAAATGTGTGTTGTTTTAAGCACTTAAGTTTGGTAGTTTGTCACAGCAGTCATAGGAAATTTGCCACCCTGTGGTCCCCAGTTCAGGACCTCATTACCTCTCTCTTGGACTGTGGCCTCCACCTGACCTCCAATCTTCTTTCTAAAGGGTCCATACTTTATCTTTTTAAAGCAAAGATTATCCCCTCTTGGCCCAGAAATGTCCACTGTTTCCCTCCACCAAATCTATGAGGCTACCTGCCTCTGCATCTGCACACTCTGCCTTCCCTGTCGCTGGGAATATGGTCCCTGCTCCCTGTAAAGGCACCCCGATGGTGCTCCGTATGGCTTCTTCCTGGTGGTCAGTTTCTCCCCAGGCACACAGCGCAAGGTTTAATCACCTTCCTCATGTCGGGGCCTTCGCATCTGCTGTTCCCTCTGTCCAAAATGTTCTTTCCCCAGTAGCTATGTGGCTCATTCCCACATATTGTTCAAGCCTCTACACCCCCACCCCCTGCCCTCATCACAGCCCGCTTTTTCTCCTACTCTGTTGTCTTTGTAGCTCTTACTGCAGCCTGACACTGCAGCCTCCTCTTAGCTTGCTCTGCGCATTGCTAGTAACTCTAGTGCATGGAACAGGACCTGGTAAACAGTAGGTGCTGAGAGAATATTTGGTGGAAGAACACATCATCTTTTATCATCATCTTTTATCAAAAACAAAATGGATGTTGAAAGATCGCTGTGTCTTCAGCACCACCCTCTCCCCAGGGCCTAGGTCTCTACATCCAAATGCATATTTGACACCTTGGTTTGGTTGTTTGACAAACATCTCCAACATTGGATTCCTGTCCCCTGTCTGTACCTGTTTGTCCCTGTCAGTTAAACCAGACACCAGTAGTTATCCTTGATCCTGCTTTCCCCCACTCTCCACACCCCATCTGTCAGTGAGAACCAGATGTTCTGCCTCCAGAACACACCCCATGGCCGTCCACTTGTCCCCATCCTCACTGTCACCCCCAACCCTCAGAACTGTTGTCCTGCTCCCCTGCAGCTACATATGTACAAATGTACAATAGTTTTAAAGAAAAGTTGCAGAGACAGCTCGGAGTTCCCAACACCCCATCCAGTTTCCCCTGTTGTCACCATCTTATGTTATGTCTGTCACAACTGAGGAAGCAACATTGGTGCCTTGCTATGAACTGAACTCCACACTTCACTCAGATTTCACTATTTTTTGCGTGGTGTCCTTTGACTGTATCGGGGTCATATCCAGGGTGTCACGTTACAGCTACTCATCATGTTTCCTCAGCTCCTCATAGCTGGGATGTTTTCTTAGACTTGCCTTGACTGTGATGGCCTTGACAGTTTTGAGGAGCACTGGTTGGGTATTTTGTCGAAGGCCCCTCTGTTTGGGTTTGTCTGATGGTTCTCCATGTTGAGGTGGGAGTTAGGGTTTGGGGAGGATGGCCACAAGGGGTGGAGGGTTCATCTCAGCACACCACACCCTGGGCCCATGCCGTGAGTGCCCCTGCTCATGGCTGATGTGGACCTGTCACCTGGCTGGGGCAGTGTTTCATCCACTGTGAGCTTCTTCCCTCTCCTCATTTCCCATATCTACTCTTCAGAAGCAAGTGACCAAGAGCAGCTGGCAGGCAGAGGGGGAGGAGGGGATTAAACCCATTTCCCAGAGGGGAGAGTATCAACATACAGTATTTGGAGTTCTATATGGGAGACTTGTGTCTTCTCCCTCAATTATTCATTCATTTATTTATTAATTCATCATTTATGTTAGTATGGAATTGTGGGCATTTATTTTATACTTTGGGTTTTAATTCAGTACTAAATTCTTTATTTGCTGCTCAAATCATTCCAGCTTTGACCTTTGGGAGCTCCTTCACATAGGCTTCTATGTCCATTTGACAAGCCCCCATCGCTGCTTTTTCAAGCACCTCCTTACTTCCTGTCACCACAAGGTGCTGTGGGTTCATCCAGTACTTTCCCTGACCCAGCTATAGAACCAGCCATTTCTCCAGGAGCCTTGGAGTCTTTTGATTGGAGAGTTGGCATTAGAAACTGAGGTGTCAGCATGAAACGATGCTCAGCATCCCTCCTCATCAGGGAAATACAAATCAAAACCACACTGAGATACCACCTCACACCAGTCAGAGTAGCTAAAATGAGCAAATCAGAGAACTCGAGATGCTGGCGAGGATGTGGAGAAACGGGCACCCTCCTACACTGTTGGTGGGAATGTAAACTGGAACAGCCCCTCTGGAAAACAGTGTGGAGTTTCCTAAGGAAACTAACAATAGAACTCCCCTATGACCCAGCAATAGCACTGCTAGGAATTTACCCAAGGGATACAGAAATGCTGATGCATAGGAGCACATGTACCCCAATGTTCATAGCAGCACTCTCCACAATAGCTAAAACATGGAAAGAGCCTAAGTGTCCATCAACAGATGAATGGATCAAGAAGATGTGGTTTATCTATACCATGGAATACTCCATGGCAATGAGAAACAATGAAATCTGGCCATGTGTAGCAACATGGATGGACCTTGAGGGTGTTATGCTGAGCGAAATAAGTCAGGCAGAGAAGGACAAATATCATATGTTTGCACGTATAGGAGGATTAGGAGGAACTTGACGGAGGAACAAGGGGGAGAAGAAGGGGAGAAATGGTGGGGGAAAGGGAGAGAGGCAAACCATGAGAGACTCTTGAATGCTGACAAAAACTGAGGACTGATGGATGTGGGGGGGAGGGGGGATGGGCATGGAGGAGGACACTTGTGGGGATGAGCACTGAGTGTTATGTGGAAACTAATTTGACAATAAACTATTTGTAAAAAAAAAAAAAAGGAAAAAAAATAAAATAAAATATTAAAAAAAAAAAAGAAACTGAGGTGTCAGTGCTGGGTGTGTCCACTGGCACTAGGCCAAAGATCTTTTAAGAACACAGAATGAGTCACATCTTTATTTTCACTTAGAGCATGATACATAGTCCTTACCATGGTGATCTGGCTCCTGGCCACCTTTTCAGTCCTGTTCGGAGCCACTGTGGCAGCCATGACTGCTCCTCTGACTGACCTTCCTTATTGGATCCTTACTGGATCTTCCTGGATCTTCACCTGGCTGGCCCTGGGACTCAGCGCAATGCCGCTGGACTCCATCTCTGTGAGGGGTGTGAGGGCAGAGACCTTCTCTGCCTTGCTCACTAGCCTTCTGGCCCCTAAGAAAAGTCCCAGTACCTGGCAGTGTTGAACAAGTAGGGATGGAGTGGGTGATAACCTCCAAGCGTTTGTTCTGTTGTTCACACATGGCAGTCTGATGGGAAGCCTGGCCCTCCCTATAAAGCTTCAATCTTCTCACAAGGCCCAGCCCAACAAGGCCAATGCCCTTCTGTTTCCCTGTGATCCACAAGACTGCTGCTCTGTCATTTGCTCCTGGAGCTTCTTGCACATGTCTCTGTAAAAGCACCCACCAGTTGGAGCTGAATGTAGTTTGCAAACACCCCTTTCTTTCTCTCAAGGTGAGCTCCCTGAGGATGTCAATCATGACTTGTCCATCATGGCTCTGCAGCTTAAGGTTCCTGGTAAATGAATCCTTAAACTCCCCATTTGGGTTCCTTGACCATCTTCAGCAAAAGCAAGTCACCAGGGGAGCCATTTCCAGCCCTCAGAAAGCGCTTGGCAGACCTGGCAAAAATGGCCTCCAGTTGCTTTCTCCATCTTTCCCCTTCTTTGGTAGAAAGGGCTGGAGGGTGGAAAGTTCACTTCTAGCAAGTCTTGCTGATATGTCAGTGGCTATAAACTAGGTCCCGTCATCCCCAGTCTTATCTTAAAATCTCCTTGATGTCTGGGTCTTCTTTTCCCCAACCTCTGAAGATCAATAATATTGCAGAAGTGAGAGATCAAAGTTTTTCAAGTGGTGGGTGAGCAGGAGTAGGGGCAGGGGGTGGGGGCTGAGAGAGAGAGTTCCCATTAAACTTATCCCTGGATGATGCTTCCAGATGCACAAAAGCTTGTTACCTGCTCTCATCTCTCTCCTCTCCCCTCTCTCAACCCCTTTTTTTCCTCTCCTTCCCTCCCTCCTTCTCTCTCCCATAAACAAAGCCACAGCCTCGAACAACATCTTGTAAAGCACATTATAAAATGCTTCTAATAAATCCCTAACAGCCTTGGCCATAACCAGCTGAGAGAAAAGTGATTATGACACGAAAGTGTCAGGTTAGAACAACAAATTGGGCCACACGAGCAGGGATTTATTTGTCTTTGTAAGTGTGCTATAAAGGTCCATATAATTTCACAAATAAATACGAACATTGCTTAGTAAATGGCTCCTGGATTTAGAGCCCCAGGACCACAGGAAGGAACACATTAACACCAAGGGTGCAATTTCAGATATGGGACAGATCAGCCCAGGGGCCGCCAACCAGATGGCACTTAGCCTACCCTGTCCCTTTTCACATGTGTGGGGCCTCCTGGGCCAGGGCAGCAGGAGGGCTGGGGAGGTCCTGGGATCCAGGACCAGGATGGAGGCCAGAGGAGAAATGGTAGGCCCTGGGGCCCTCAGTCCATGAGGCCTGGAATGAGTGGGCAAGGTCGAGGAGGAAGGTGGTCTCCTAGCTTTGGGGCACTGGGTGGACAGTTGTCATGGTCTGGTGAGCTGGCAACCCTGGAAGTAAGCTGCCCAGCCTCCAAGTTTGCTGGGACCGACAGGTTTGCCAGAATGCTAGATTTTTGGTTTTAAAATTGGACAGTTAATCAGCATACCAGTCTGATAGCAGTGATCCTGGGACTACCTGACTGCATAAACCCTTCTGGGGTTGGATGCTCTCAGAAGCCAGGGATGGGGAAGAAGGGAAACAGATATGGGGACTTTAGAGAGAGTGGAATTGGATTTATATCTGTGTTTTATAACTCTCACCTGACATGCTTTTCAAAACTATTAACATCTGGCCCCATCTCAGACCACTAAATTAGAGCCTCGAAGGGTATGGTCCAGGCATCGGTGCTGCGCCAGGGCTCCCCAGGCTCTGGCGTGCACCAGGGTATGATTCAGAGGCATGGAGGATCTTCTTCCCCAGCCCATCTAGGTTACAGCTCGACTGCACCTCCTTTGTGCCTTGTCGGAGCTACCCTTTGATCCATTTTTTCTCTTTTCTCTTATTGCCATCACCACCTCCCCCCACCCTATTTAAATACCAAATCAGATGGGTTCAAACAAACCATATTTGTTAATTCAGTCATGAATCCATCAGGAACAGTGGCTGACCCTTTCCCATCTGGTATTTTTCTCCTACAGACACAGCCTAGATAAGAAATGATGACCTGTATTTTCAAACCAAAGATGTTACAAATAAAAGTTGATCCTAATGGGCATTCTTCTTCATAAGTAAGATAAAGACGTTGTAATCAACTTTGGTAGGATGCCTATCTCTTTGCCCCTCTCCATCCGGGCGGTAGTAACCTGGAGCTTACTTATCATTTCACTCCATTGGCCAGTAGGGTTTGGCGGTCAGGACACACACAGACTCTAAATTTAAACCCAATATATCCTCCTGTGCACTTGAAATTTTGTTTTAGGGCAGTTTGACTGTATGGCATAGATATTCGGATTGCTAGCACTAGACCAGGTGGTAGTGGGAGCTTTCTGTTATGGACTGTGGAAGAGGGTGGATCAGGGCTCCCAGAAGAGGGAATTCAGTCTCCATGGAAACCTGACTGGGTGCATATAGATCTCAGCTCCTGCCCTGCTTCTGCCATGAGACCTCGTCTCATATGTTTTTCCAGGCTACCATTCTCTGAACTCCAGCACCTATTATCTGCAGCCCAAGTTCTGTTCCAGCCCTGTAACAATAATGCCTTAATTACCTAGTGCTCTGTCCTGTCATAAAACAATATATGTCTGGGTCTCATATGCTGTTGGCTTGCATTATCCCCTCATTATTTTAGGAGTGTGAAAAGTATATACACATTTAGAATCAAAAGTTGGATCCCACACAGTCCCATTTTACTTAATGACTCTCTGGCCTTGGACAAATCACTGAAGTCCTTTAATCTTTAGTTTTCCTTCTCTGTATAATGGGAATAATGAAATTACTGATCCATGAAGTGTATACCATTATATATATAGTGTCTGGCACATAATTGGCATTCATTGTGCTTGTTACCTCTCTTCCCAACTTCCTTCTTTTCCCTCACAGGGCTGTTGAGACAGTCACAGGAGCTAACATGTAAAGTCCTCATGCAAGATGCCATATTCAATCTCAGAACCATTTTAGTTATTATTATAATATCTTTATTCTCCTGGGCTATATCTAGAGACTGGAACCATTTGTCTTTCTGCAGTAGACTATGATGCATATCTTTTGCTTTGCCATCCTCAGACCTCACCATGGGGGTATCAAACATCACTTTTCTCTTTGCTTTCTCTGCCCTTCCAAGGTGTTGCCTTATTTAAGGGAACTCATTCAATTTCAACCTTTCCAAGAAGGGACACTGGGATTTTGTGATCTTAGAGCTGGTGAGATAATTAAGACTTTCAGGTCCCTGTAGAGATTTATCATGTCCACCCCACCCCTTAGGGCCAACCCATCTCCCCATGGGTGACTTTGCCCAAGCCATCTGCCTTTGACTCTGGTGTCCAAGTTGAAAGGTCATCCCTCCATATCTCCCAGAGGCCCACTCACCTTCCAGGACTCAGGCATAGTCCTGCCTCCTCCATAAAGCCCCCTCTGCCATCTATTCTGACTTCCTTTGCAATAACCACCTGTGATGTCTGCATACTGGTCCCTGGGCTGCATGTCTTATCTTGGTCCCTTAGCCTCCACCCACCTTGCAGCATGCTCTGGAAGGCTGACCTACATGGACTCCCCTATCCTGTGACTGCAGGTTGCTAGCCAACAGGATGAACCAGCAGAAGACCAGAGGATGGGTGGAGGGTGAGCTGGGAGTATGCATTCCCTGCTCTCCTTCTCTGCACATTTGCTTCTGGTTGCTAGTGGACATTTTCATATAGCTTTACTCTCTGACTTTTCCACTGTCTCCTTTCCCTGGCCTCTTCAGGCCTAGGGTAGTGGCATGCATTATCCTTTGTGGCTTTCCATCAATCCTTCCTACATATTTTAAAACAGTACTCTCATTAAACTTCCCTCATTTATCCAGCTTGTGTGTGCCATCTGTTTCCTGCTGATACCCCAACTGATATGGCTTTTGATGGTATAGTATCTGATTTAACATTTTAGTGTATACTGTTCTATGTCATCCTTCAGTTGTTACCTTACACACATCAGAGTTATGGTCTTAAGGGAAAACAGGACTATCATCTAGCTATTTTGATATCTCCAAGCTTGACATGGTGCTGGCTTCATGCTGGGCATGAAGCAAATGCTTGTAGAATTGCCCAAGAGAAGGACTGCCATGCATGTGGGCTTCTAACTCCTTTTCTCTACTGTCCCTGCCCCAGGTTTGGGGTCTAGTGGCTACCTTAAGAGAGAAGTTCTGAGTTGAGTAGGCAGTGGGAAAGGCTAGGTTTGGAAACCAAGCTCATGCTTTGGGCTGAGAGAGGCACCAGAGCAAGATCCTCTGTTGCTTGGGAGGAAGTTCAGCTAAACCTCATATCTGGGGAGGACCAGGATCAGTGCTGGGTGGTAAAAGATAATCTGGGGGGCTTGGTGGGCAGGAGATGGTATTGCCCCTCCTGGTGAGCAGGTGGGCAGAGCCTGCAGACGGGCAATCTGGAGCCAGGCGAAGTGTAGAGGCACAATCACAAAACTGGAAGTCATCTGAATGAGAAGGAATGTTAAGATCATCTAGTTCTATGTTGCCCAATATGACAACCCCAGCCCTGGACACACACATGGCTATTGGGCACTTGAAATGTGACTGAACTAATTGATATGTGTTGTACGTATAAAATACATACCAGGTTTCAGACTTCATATGAAAAAGAGAATGTAGAATGGTCCCATTAAAAACTTTTAAACACTTGTGGGGATGAGCACTGGGTGTTATGTGGAAACTAATTTGACAATAAACTATTTGTAAAAAAAATACACATAAATCATAAAATAAAAAAATTAAAAAAACTTTTAAAGTCATTGTATGTTGAAATGATAATATATATATATTATATTCAGTGATATAAATTATCAGAGTTTATTTCACACATTTCTTTTCACTTTTTTAGTGTGACTACTAGAAAACTTAAAATTTCATACATAGCTCACATCATATTTCTATGGGACAGTCCTGGTTTAGTTCAACCTTCTCATTTTACAGATGAGGAAACTGAGGCTCAGAGAAGGGAAGAGGGTTTCCAAGGCCACATACCCAGTAGGGATTAACCAGGGAGATCTGGGAGGATCACAGATGGTTTCAAGGCCTCGGGTACTTTTGTATAAACTATGGTGGGGTGGAGAGAGAGGGCAAGGTCCCAAGGGGGTGTCCCCCGAAGTAGAAGCCAGTAGTCTAGTTTTGGCCTGGGTTTGAGACCTAGCATACATTTGGAATGGGGGCCATGGACTTTCCTCTGAGGCACTGACACAACCCAGCCAATGAAACCCATCTCCTTGGAGGAATGGCTCTATGGTAGGCTCTTGGTCCTTTTGCGGGTGTGAGAGGAATCCTCTCCACACATGGCCTTGGCCCAGGCAGCTTAAACAGGACATGGCAAAAGAGATGAAAGGTGGTTCAGAGAGCCCTGTCTGCAATAGCTACTGCTATCTCATTGGTGTTGAACAGGCTTGCCAGTAATCTGGGGGAGCCTCGTAAGGCTACAGGGCTCAGCCACATTCAACCTGATTCTGCAAGTGTTTCTTGAGCATGTCCACTGTACCTGGGCCAAGAAAAGGAGAAGCTCCTGGGATCCATAACTTTATGTTCTGGGAAAAGATACCCATTACACTTGAAACAACTCAAGAACAATGACACACAGAAAAGGTTAGGTTTCAAGTGGGTAGCCCAGATTGCAGTTGAGTTGTGGTAGGTACTGTGGTCATGGAGATGGTGTGGTTTAGTAAGGAACCTGGCATAGAGCCCTGACATAGTTGAGTTCTGTGGCTAACAAAGCCAGTGATTTGGGTAGGTCATACTCTCTCTGATGTCATTGTCCTCATCTGCTCAATGGGATAACACCTGCCATCTGGTTCCCACCCTCCAGGCATGGTGGAGTGTCATGGGAATGCCACACATGACCAGGAAGGGGATGCCACCTAGGCCTGAGGTTTCAGGACCATTGTAGGCAGAAGTGACTGGGAGCAGGTGAGGGCACCATGAGGGAGGCTGGCTGGCCATATAATTTATCTTTCAAAAGGGTATGCTTCTGAGTATGAAAGGGGAAGCTATTAATATTAAAATTGGGACAAGAGATGGAGGGAAAGATTGTTCTGTGTAAATAGGACATATGGCACTCTACTGGGAAGAGGTCAAAGGCACAGCTAAGACAAAATCTCGTGTGGCTTGGGAGGCCAGCAGCAGGGGAATGGCTTTGCACTAGAGATTGGTAGGCAGGGAATGGACAGTTGGGGTTAGGTAGGGTCAAAATAAGAAGGAGTTTGGGGAGGGCACTGACTCAGAAGCAAGAATGCAAATAGTGACAGTACTAGGGTTGGAGCCTGGTGTGGGACAGCCCCACAGCCCCAGACTGGACACCTACTTCCCAGAGCACGGGGAATCTAAAATGAGAGCATGGCAGGAGACATGAAGTATGGGGACCCAGCAAGACACTTCTGTTTTCATTACTGACACCACAGTTGAGCCTTTTTGTGGGTGTTCTCTGACTACCAATGGAGGAAAGCTTGTTCGGAACCCCACAAAGCTATTCCCGAACACTGCCCCAGTGAGGTTGCAGACTCTAGCTCAGGGGAGAAGGGGATCAAAATGCCAGCCTTTGGGTGCTCCCCAGGGCCTACAGCCCTGCCCCCACCCCAAATAATGGGCCCTGTTGAGCTAGCTTATTCTTGGGTAGCAGGAAGTTCTTGGGCCAAGCCCCACACATGAAGAGGGCCTTGGAAGAGATGCCCCTGTGACCTCTAGCCGATGAGCTCAAAAGGGCCCATTCTTCCTGGCTGTGGGGTTGGGGTAGGAGGGGATGGCACTGTGGCTTTTTGACCCTAGAGAAGCATGACTGGCTCAGTGTTCTGGCCTTTGCCCTGCGGCTGTCTTGGCTCCATTTGCTGACCTCATGGGATTGTCCTTCAAGTCTGTTTTGGCTGCTCTGCAAGGCTAAGGAGACAGGGCCTTTCTTTTCCTCATTGTAATCCCTGTGGGTCATGTCTGGCACTGGTAGGTGCTGAATCCTTCCTGCTGCCTCTCTCCACATACCCAGTGCCCCCCTTCCTCTGCCAGTCTTCCCCACAGCTTGTCACTGGGGCCCACAGGGATTTCACACCAAACACACCAGGCCTCCTGTCAGGTAAAGTGGTAAAACCCTCTCTTCCTCACAGACCCCAGGGATCAAGTCTGTGCTTTTCTATTCTCCCATGCAACCTCCTCCCACCATGTGCTGGGATTCCCCTTGACACGCTTGCTAGGTTAACAAACACAGGCAGCTCCTGATGCCAGACATCCTCATAGGCATCCAGGGACTGGTTCTCTCCCTGAGGGAGTGATGGCATTTCCTCCTACGAAGATTCCTAAGTAGAGCCTTTCAGCCTTCTTGGCTGTCTTTAAATAGACCCAGAGGGCTTTCTCTTCAGATCTCTGTTACAAAGGTCCATAAACGTGGTGAAGTCATGCAGCTTGAAGAGCTCTGGTAGATCTTTGGGGCACTATCCTGTTCCATACTGATTGTAGGCAGGTCTAGGCCTCTCTTTCTCTTAGTGTACTCTTTATGCACTTAGTTGGTCCCATGAGAAAAATCTCTGCATCTTTCCATCATTCATTGATTCCTAGGGATAGAGCCCAGCCAGTGTGCCCTCCCCTCAAGGAGACAACCCCATGTTTTAAGGGTACTTGGGATTTGTTTGAATCAGGTATGGTGAGACATGCAGACACAGAAGTTACTGTCATGAAGGAAGAAGTTTATCTTCACAGATCCCTAGAAACAGGAGGCAGAGAGGCACACCATGTTGTGGGGGCCACACAGGGTAGCACCAGTGTCAGTTAAGAGGCAGAAGGAGCAGGGATAAAAGGTGTGAAAAAATGGGTGAGGCAGGGTGAACAGGTTTCGGACTGGCTGGTTTGAATAATTTCAGCAGGCTCTGGGCAAAGGGGCCATCCTGAGTCATCTGGTAGCTGACCCTGGGGTGACTGGGGCAGGGGACAGAGGCTGGAGTGGAATGTAAGGGGCCAATAAAGGAGGGGGTTGGGGGTGTGGACCATGGACTTGTTGGTTTGCTAGCCCTAGAAAGGAGAGGCCCTCCTGTGTCAGCAAGGCCTTAGGATTGCAAAGCACCAAATACAAAAATTAGAAAATGTGATCATAACCTCATCTCTTTGCAAAACCCTATAGCAATTCTGGCCACTCTGCTGTGGTACCTTCAACAGCACGTTTTCTCTGTCCTTGGGAATCTGGTTCAGACGTCAAGGCTCCCTCTAGAAAGTCTTTCCTCAGTCCACTCCTGATGCCACCAAACGGAATCATCCCCTTCTCCCCTGGAACCTGTCCTGTGCTGTTCCTATAGTTCCACACCCTAGTTCGGGGTGAGCTGTCTTCCTGTTAACCTCCTCTCCGGGAGTCATGAGAGGGTCCACCTCATCTCGTATGCCTTGTGGCACCTAATGCAGGCCTGGCACATTCGAAAGGCTCCATAAATGGTGGTGGAACACTGAATGGACATGGACTGTAGGCCACTCCCCAACAGCAAGGGTGTCATTTGCATCTCAGTGGAACTTTGAACAGTGTCTGCTGTCTTGTTGTCCCTCTTGAGAACACAGTGGGAGACATGGTGGGCCAGGACCCAGGAGACATTTCCATTCTCATTACTGATACCACAGGTGAGCATTTCTGTGAGTGGCCCCTGACTGCCAATGGACTGTGCCTGGAGAGGTTCTTATTCCAGTGTTCATGAGCTCATAAGAGTCCTTCAGCCCCTGAGCTTTCATATAAAATATGCACGTGCACTTAGCCAAGGAGAGAAGATCCAGGGCATTAATCAGATTCTGCAATTGCTCCAAACTGGTAATAAGGTTAAGAGTCAAAGAATGGATGGTAGCTGCCAACACTGTGGTCCAGAGCTGCTGTCTAGAAGCCTATTACCACCTGTCCCTAGGTCTAACCAACAGAGTGCCTGCTTTCCCCATCGAGGTCCTGCTCTGGGCCCTTCCTTCTCCCATAGTTGGGCCTTCTTGGTTCTCCTGCAGGGCAGTGTCTCCAGGCTCCACGACTAATTCTAAGCATGGCATGGGAGTGATTTAAGTTGTTTCAGATTGTTCCCTCCTGGGTAATCTGACTCTGACCTTTTATTCCTGGTGACTGGGCTCTCGTAGTGTTTCCTGTGCCAAAGGAGCAGTCGAGGTAACTTCTCTAGTGCTGCAAGCTCCCTGGAGTGAGCTGCCTTGCGTGCTGCCCCACCTCCCTCCTACTACCTTGCCCAAGGCTGCCCAAGCCTGCAGTAACCAGGTAGCTGCTGAGCGACTTCGCAGATGTCAGCAGTTACAGTGATAGCAAGAGCAACACCCACCATGACATTGTTCTTATTATCAGAAATAGACTGTTAACAGGAACGATGGTAAAATGTGAGCTGACAGCTTACCCTGTGCTGGATGCTTTCGTAGATTCACTTTCTCATTTGATTTTTACAACAACCCTATGAGACAGGTAGTTTTATCTTCTGCATCTCCATTTATGGAAGGAAAGTGAGGCACAGAGAAGCTCAGTTGCTCACCCAGGGTCACAAAGCTAATGTAGAGCCAGAATTTCAACCAGGTATGTCCTATTCCCAGGCTCACCGTGAAGCTCCCATACTGTGTTGCTGAGAGCCTAACTGCCCCCCTCCCCCTCGGTCTGGGAGTACTGTCCAAGGAGCCCACAGTCCTCTGCCCTCTCCCCATGGCTCCCATAGCAGTCTGTCCTTCTGCATCCAAGCATTCACGACATAGAACTGTCATCACCTGTTTGCAGAGTGTGAGCTCCATAAGGCAGGGCCTGTGTCACTGTCATTCTCCTCTGTAATCCCGGGGCCTGGCCCAATGCCTGACACACAGCTGATGTCCCAAACTGATGGGATTAGTGGACCACCACTTGGGTCCTGTCTGGTTCTGTCCTGAGGTGCAGCCTTGGACTTGGCCCAGGCCTGATGGCCAGTGTGCAGCTACCAGGCTTCCCTGCCCTGCTGGCTCCACAGACCTTCTCTCATGCCCCAGATGAGGCTTGAAGGGAAGGGAGGTGATGATGACAGAGTTCAGAGCGAGGCACAAGCAGTCCCTCTGCCTACTTGTGGTGCTAGACCTCGATGGGAAGTGACATCTCCTCCTGTGTCTTGACCTCTCCCTCTCTCATTCCCTGCGGACACACGGCCCAGAAGTTGATCGGGAAGGACAGGCCTAGTTTTATTAGAACAACCGTGTCAGTGAAAGGGCATGGGCAGCCCCTCCCTGCAAGGATGCTGGCCGGTCCATGCCAGTCAGTCCTGTTTGGACAAAGAGGGCAGCAGCCAGCAGAGCTCTGCTGTTGCTCATGGGGGCCTGCAAGGGGCCCTTCAGTTTGAGCCCAGGTTCTAAGGGTTTGGCTGCCTATCCAGTTTATCAATTCTGAGGAACCTTTGTCCTAGGGGTCTTCTCTCTTTCTCCCCCCAAGGCCACAGGAGCTAGGGCTCTAGTCCTAGTTACACCGAATCCTGGATTCCAAGACAAGCAGGCATTGATGCTCTTGCCCCAAGTGTAAGCTTTTGGAGCCGTGGGGGCAACCACTGGAAGCCTCATCACAGTGGATTCCTATGTCTGAGCAAGGTGCACTGTCTGGAGCCAGATTCAAACAGAGCTTTGTGAGCAGAGAAGTGGGATGTTGTGGGGAGCTTACAGCCAGACAGAGAAGTGTCAAAGAGGGTAGATGTGTATATATATACACGGAGAAAGTTAGCCTGGGGGACTTCCTCAGCTGAAGCAGAAATGACTGGGAGTTTTGAAAACAAGTGGCTAATCCGGGTATGCCCGAAGCTGTTTAAGGCATCAAAGGGGACACCCACCACAGAACCAGAATTGGTGTTGCCTTGAGCTTGTCCTGGGGTCTGACTCCCGCCCTTCAGAAAACCCATCCAGCATTTTTACTCACCTTGGGTGCACACAGCTCCACCCCAGGCATACACTTGCACTCTTGCCGGAGAGACAAGATGTATGGGTGCAGATGCACACCAACAAATAGTGAGCCCACCGTCTGCAAAGAGGTGTAAATGTGTGTGGGCCAGAGGGCAGGAGGAGCGTGAGAAGGGAGGGGTCCCCATGGCTGGGGTGCTGGGGGAGGCTCACACAGAAAGTTCTGTGAATGGGGGCGGGAAGGAAGGGAGCAGTGAGCAAACAGCCCCCAGATTGGGTGAAATCATGCCACATGGTGTTAGTTCTACCAAGACTACCCTTCCAGCTCCAGTCTGAGCACAACCTTGTTACCATCAGAGCACCTGGCACAGTGCCACCACACCCTGATGCCCACCGCAGTGAAAAGTTATGCTTTTACTAGATGGCACGGTGAACAGGAAGACAGGATGCCGTTTCCTTCCCTCCCCCTTCCTTATGTGCCAGGCACTGTTCACAATAGTGAGCCTAAGACACAAAACTGCTGCCCTCACGGAGCTGCCATTAATCTCTCTAACCAGTTCTAGTTTAGTTTTTCATCTGTAAAATGATGCGTCCAAAGCTTTTCAATTCAGTGGGACTGACAGGTGCAAGCTGGGTTGGTTGTAGCCACGGAAAACTTTCTGCGTCCAAAGCTTTTCAATTCAGTGGGACTTACAGGTGCAAGCTGGGCTGGTTGTAGCCACGGAAAGAAAGCAGGGGACCTGTCTTTTCCTGGCCACACCTGCCACTGCCACGGCCACAGGAGAACCGTAGAGCAGCCCCAGGCCCTGGTTGGCCTATTGCATCAGCTGGAGCCTTATGCACATCCCTGCATCCTGGGGTCCTGCACCCAGTCTTACTTTGCCCATGAGCATGACAAGAAGGCCCGTGTTTGCCCGTGTTTATTTGAGCTACTTCATGGGCAATTTCCAATCCATGGCTCTAGTCCTTCACTGAAGACTAAACACTGAAACAATTATTGTTTAATTTCAAGTGAAAGGAGCACTGAAGGAGACATGGTGTGACCTTTTCTGTGTATGTATCTATAGATAGAGATATATAGACACTGGAATTTATTTCCCCAGGGAAAGAAGCGGCACCGTGCTGCCAGCTGGGTTTGTGTTTGGAGTTGTGTTTGTGTACAGTGTTATGTGTAATTTATTTCCCCAGGGAAGATCAGCTAAGATGGCGCATCTGATTCCTAGTAGAGGTTTCTTTTTCTTTTTTCTTAAATAAACCACCCTACCCCCCATGCTGAAAGAAAAGTGTTCTCCTCCAGCCAGCTGCCTTATTTGACTGGTGTCTTTGAGCTTCACAGTGCCTCAGAGGGCTTGGGCTCTGGTCTGCAAATCCCCTGGGACCCCACATCACCCGGTACCACATCACTCTTTCTGTTGGAGTCCTGGGTGGGGGGAGGGGGTGGGAGAGGACAACAGAATGACTGAGGCCAAGAACACACACTGCTGGGCTGGCCCTGCCTTTTAACATCCTTCTTCTGGGAGGCTCCGAGTGAGAGTTCTGTGCCTTTGCCTGCCTTCGGCAGGATCCAGGTTTGACCTGTTAGGAAGGGATGTCCTCATGCCCCTCCACCCCTGCTCCCTAAGACCCCTCCCTGTCCTCCACCAGAACCACCTAGCGAGGCTGTTCTCTAGAGCCCCAAGTAAATAAATGGAAGCTCCAGCTCTCTGCATTCTCTGTCCTCCTCCGTGCCTGATGGCTGGGAGATTAGAAATATTTGGAAGGCATCATTTAATTAGTTAGCAAATGCAGTGCTTCCTTTAATTTTGTAAATTCAGTAGGCACAAGTGCCCACCCACCTGTTCTGGTTGCCATAACAACTTTAAATTTCATTTGTAGTCTCTGCTGATGTTTCTCTTTGTTTGTATGTATATGTGTGTTTTGTTTGTCTGGAAGTGAGTGTGTGGTTTCTCTCCCATACTCCTCTTCCTGTGAGCCCCTCCTGTGCTGTGTCCTATTTCATTTCATTCTATTTGATGTCTCTCTTCTGTCCTCCACTTCCTTCAGGGCTTCCCTCATTCGCCTTTCCCAGATGATGGGGGTTAGGGTAGAATTCACTTCTTCCATTGCTGGAACCAACAGTTTGCAAAGATTATGTCACGTGCTGTAGGCATAGAGAAATCAATGACTGTCTAGATGGTGTGATCTCAGGGACACTGAGAAGATCCTGCAAGCTCAGAATACCAACCAACCCAGTGTCATGTTGCCTGAAATTTCCCAGTTGCAGTTTTGTGACCCTGGTCCCTTCCTCTAAAGGAATGGTGAGTGCTTTTGAAGAGATAAGCTGCCAGGAGGCTCTCATGAGGAAATAGTGACTGACGACTGACCTGATGGAGGCTGCTGGTTTTGAGGATGAGCAGCAGATGGTCCAGTGGGGAATAGAGTTGCAGGAAGAGAACACAGCCAAAAGGGCATCTCAGAGGTCACACTCTCCCTATGCATGCTTGTGTCAAAGAACTCACATACCTAGATTCAAGCAGTGTGTGGGGCTGGGTGCAGACTGTTGGCCACCCCAGGATTCCTGGGCCTTCTGAGCAAGCTTGACCAGACACTGCAATGATGCAGGAGGCTTCCTTGCTGAGGAGCAGGGAGAACTGACTGCAGTGGGGTCTGCAAATAGACCTTAAAAGAGAGAAACCCAGAAGTTGCTTTCTCCAGGGGCAGAAGAGGTTGTCCATGAGGGAGCTTGGAACTTGTGCTAACCATGTGGAGTCTTGAGAAGATGAGTCCAGTAAGGAGATTGAAACTGGAGTCACCTGGGAATGTTTTAGGTTCGGTTTCTCCCAAACCAAACTCAGCCAAAAATTTGAGTGCAAGTTATTTATTGAGGAGGAGATCCCAGGTAGCACTAACAGGGGAGTGGGGAAAGGAGGTAGGGGAGGGAAGAGCTGGTAGGCAGGTGACATCTGTGGGAAACTGGGACTCAGTCCTATTGGGGAGCTCTGGGGAATAATACAAAACTTGCTGGAGAGTTATCCCACCTGAAGGGTGAGAAAATTGAGTATGTATCTTCCAACACCTCCAACACTCCAGTACTGGCTGATGCTGCTTCTGGGTGTATTGATTCCCCAGCAGTCTGGCAAGTCTTGGGGGAGGGCTACAACTGCCGCAAGGAGCCGTGGGCTTGGCCTGGAGCAGCAGTGCTTAGCACCTAGGGGCAGGGACTGCATCTGCTGTGGTTCACCCCTTGTATCACCCCAACCCACTCCTGCTTCAGTTTATTATGTCCTCACTGCTTCTTCCAATGATGACTGATTGCAATTTCTGGAAAAAAGTTAGTAGGTTAGTGAGACAAACTGAAGTTTTTGCTGCTGCAGTTGGTGTGGAGGTTGACTTGATTTTTATCATATTGTGCTTCTACCACCAATTCTTCCTTCTTCTGTTCAGCCACCATTTCTGCTCTTCTTGGCTTGCCTGGTGGGATAGACCAAGCTGTTATCCATGAAAAGATGAGACCCCTGGACGCCAGGACTTTGTCAGGCCACTGGTTGCCACAATTGTACATTTGTGATTATCAAGAGGCACCTCTGGTGAATTATCTGAGTTGTAAACATATTGCTTTCTGCCGCCATATGTAGAAAAAGTCCTTCCTTCTCATGATAATCAGGGTCAATCTCCCCTGCTGGTTTGATAACTTCTTTCTGTGCCTGCTGGTGTACTGACATGAGGAACCCCAAATGACCAAGGTGAAGTCCTTACTTTAGGGCTGGAGGAACTCTTGCTTTGTCTTCTGAAGTTGCCCACCATCCTGGGTCCAGATTCATCAGATCCTAAAGTCGTAGGGTCAGAATGCACATCTCACAGGATGGTGAGAAGGTCCACTTCTCCTACCAGTCCTTGTTTTTCAGACCCACGTATTTTAGTTCTGGGGCCACAACACCATAATTTAGCCACTGGTCCAAATAGTATGCTGCATTGTGACTTCAGCTCCAACACCTGTGGGTGTCATTACCAACCTGGTGCTTAGCCAAAACTTCATTAGGCCTTTCCAATACTCCATCAGATCAGCAGCTTCTGAGTGATAGGGATATGGCAGCATTGCTGGGTCCTATGGTCATGCGCCCATCATGGCATCTCTCACTATAAAGTGAGCCTTTGGCCCAAGGTGATATTATGCAGGATCCCTTAACAACAAATTAGATACCCTCGGGGCCCTTGTATAGTGACCAAGATACTGTGGGCCAGAAAGGAAAGAATATGTGTCAGTGCAATAAGAACACAAGATGGCTTTCTGGGTGAGTGTATCTGAAATAATTGATAATGCTGTGAAAAAGCTGCTTTGTTTCCTTGAGGGATGGCACCATGTTGAAGGCTCAGCATCATTCATGAGGGTCAAGGGCATGGGCTAGGTAATCTCAGTATCCTGTCCATTTGGTTGTGCAATGCATCTTCTGTGGTGGGCATTAATAAAGATCTGTACACTTTGTCTTCAGTCTTGATATTTCCAGACCCTTGACCATAACTAGCTTTAAACCATTTACCACTTCCCAAGAATATGTGAACACCATAGTCACAGGCCTCTTCTCTCACCACATCAGGTTGGTGATCAGTCAAGGGTAGTTGAGGCCTTCTCCACTGGGAGGACTTCCCTTTACTGCTGACTTTCAGGGCCACTTCTGTTCCAGGCTGTTGGGAGACTCCATTTTTGGCTCACACCAGTATATGGAGATAGCTTATCTATGAACCAGGCCCAGATTTTCTTTCTCTGTCAGCTGATGATGGGAACTACCTGCAACGGTGAGCTGAAAGAAACACATTGGTACAACAGAAGTGCATGACATAAGATCTGGGTCAGCTGTTTTTGCTCCCTGGACCTATTTGGGCCTGCTCACTAATGTGTCATTTCAGTTATGACTTGGTGGGTCTTAAAACACCCAGATCATAATGGACATTTCTGGTATCATGGTTCCTTGATGTCTCATGGTCAGGTCAGATGTTCAGTCCCTGCTAGAGCCCAATAGCAAGCTCAAAGCTGCTTTTTTAATGTTAAAGAAGATTTTTGCTGCAGATAGCAGATCCTTGCTCTAGAATCCTGAGGTTTTGTTCTATGACTTTCCTGCTTAAGCTTGCCAGAAACTCCAAACTACATTGTTATCTACCTTGGATATTGCTGACATCATGGAATCTGCCAGGTCTTATGGTGCCACGTAAGGGCCTTTCTCTTAAAAGTAGAGGCTCAAGGTCCAATGATTTCTCCTTTACTTTAGAGGAAATATCCCAATATGCCCCAGACCACTGGATCTTTACAAAGTTATTGACATGGCAGGCATCTGGGTCTTTGCAGGACTTACCTCCCACCTCTGGTGCACAGGTCTTAGCTAGGCTTCTGATTACTTGTCACTTCCTGCTCACCAGACCTCTTATGATTATGTATCCATATAATGGGCCAGTTTGATGCTCTGTGGCATAATCAGAAAATCAAGGTCCCTTTGAACTATATAGTGACAGAGAACAGAAAAGTTAAATAGATCTGGGGGCAAGATCATTAAAATGTACGCTATGCATTCCAAGTAAATGCAAATTTGTCCTGATCCTCTTTGAAGGGGATTGAACAGAATGTATTCACCAGCTAAAGTGTCAGAGGCTATGTGGATCTGTTCTACTGAAGATATCTGGCAAAAAGAGTTGCAACTGAGGCTACCACTTGGTTATGTTTATAGTAGTCCATTGTCCTGTTCCATGATCAATAGGATTTTGCTGATGAATTAAATGGGAGATATGATGGGATCACAGTCTTATACCATTTAATTCTTTGAAGGTGACACTAGTCTCTAGCATTCCATCTAAGATACAGTATTGCTTCAATTTTACTCTCTTGGTCCAGTGTATACGTATGTGTGTGTCTCTGTGAATGTGTGACCTATTTGAGTATGTGTGTGGTATATATGTGTGTATGTGGCAGGAGGAGAATTTCACTTGGGCTTTCCTACTGTAATGACTCTACTACATACGTTAGGGAGGCAGTGTGAGAGTTCTGCCAACAGGGAGGTGTAGTCACCTAGATCATATGCTCAGGGACCTGGAAAATGATCACAGAGTGAAGTCGCAAAACTCTGTGTCCCTTGGTATCAATATCAATATGCTAAGACCTGTATTCAAAAGCCTTTGAATTTTCTGGGCATTCTCTCTTACCTAGTATATAGTTATCTGGTAAGTATAACCAGAAGTTCTTTTAGGGAAGGAAAGGAAATATTGCTACTGTATATACTTTCTGTGGCATTTTCATGGTCTTTTGTTAAGAGGATCTGGCCTCTTTTTCCACTAATAGTCTCTGGGTTCAAGACCTAGCTCAGGTCTGAAAACTGGATAGGGGATTATAATTTTTTATTATGGTGCATCAACCTTCTGCTCACCCCTCTTGATAATTTTGGTTACATAAGTCAAGCAATATCTTTGTTGGTAGAGAGCATCTATTTCACCTCTGGAAACATCATGGATTATTAGTTATTGCAACATCTCAACAGGTCAAGGATTCCCTCTGGTTGTCATTCCAGCTTTGCAGCCTATCATGTAATTGCATTCATGTTGCTTTTGACTTAGTCCTGGTTATTACAGAATCTTATCTGTGTTGACATTTGGGAGCCATGGAAGCTTCCCCCACTGTTTTCTCTGGCCTCAGACAAGAGCTACCACTGAACTTCTGATCACAATGCCCCAATATTTTATTGCTTTAGTGAAGGGAATGTCCTCTGGACTCTTCTGGGGAACACAGTCAGTTAGCATGTTTTCTGGTCTAATATAGTGAATTCATTCCAACAAGGGTACCCTCTGGGCCTTTTGTTCTCTTTCTTGAAACTCTGCCAAAGCAGTTCTGGCATTTCCACTGCATATACTTTTATTGTTTCCAGGCTTCAAGGAGTCATGCCAATAGTGTGTTAGAACTGGCTTTGGATGTCCTTGCCAGGGTACTAAATCCTGAGTCATGGGAAAGTGCTCTCCTATCAATGAACTGTCCACACCCAGCCTTGTATTCCACCCACCCACTGTAGCACTCTCAAGTCCCATTCTGAGGCATGTTCTTCATGTTCCTGTTGGGCTTGCAGCAACTTTTTTTTTTTTTTTTTTTGCTGAATAATCTATTTTATTCTTTAAGAAGTGACATGATTCCCTACCCAAGTCATCATGAGAGGTGGCTTTAGATATTAGACTAGGAACAATGATGGGAGGTGCAGATTCCCTTTGAAGAGGATAAGTATCATTTTGCAGGACATTAACAATGGTGAGGCTTTTGCATAGATCTAGACAGATTAAAGTCTATCTCTTTTGTGGGGTGAAGAAAGGAGTATTTCTGCTGGCTCACAGATTCAGAGAATGTGGTATTTGAAGGTTCTGAACCCAAATGTCCTCATGGTGGATCTTTGAGTCCCATTCATTTTTTACTGCATTTCTGCTGTTATCATTGAAGGCATGCTGTGGCTGTGAATCCAATCGCCTTTGTAAGTCTGCCACTATTACAATCAGATTTTAAGCATGATTTTCAGCTCAGTCTATCTCTCAGTCACTGGAGATGAGAATTTCTTTAACATGGCCCTGGAGTTTTCTGGCTTTTAAGTTGATTGTTACTTGATCTGAGCCTATTATGTTTTTCATTCAGAGCTTTGGTGGCAGTTAACAACATTTAACCAACTCCACAATTGCCATAATTATAATCACCCACCCACCCCCAGTTTTTAAGTCTAGATCAGTACTTCTTAGACTACCTATTGGTAAGGAATAGTTAAAAAAATCTTTTGTGGGGGTGCCTGGGTGGCTCAGTGAGTTGAGTGTCTGACTATTTTGTCTCAGGTCATGATTCCAGAATCGTGGGATCAACCCCCATGTCCAGGGCTCTGTACTGAGCATGGAGCTTGCTTAAGACTCTCTCTCTCTGCCCCTACCCCCTCTATAAAAATAAATAAAATCTTTTGTGGACTTATGAATTACTAGAAAATTAAATAAGAAGACATTCATGATGTAATAATAATTTTTTAAAATTATTAGGTCCAATAAGACATAAAATATATTTGCCATTTTACTATTAAAGTTTTCGTATGCTTCTCCTCAATTTCTATGCTTGTCAGAGACTGGTATCAAACAGTTTATGAGTTAGGATTGGCCCATGGACTGCACTTTGAGAGACCTTTTGTATACGTCAGTTCCTTCCCTTTCATCTGTATTCGACCTCAGTTCATCTCAATACAGGTAAGAGTTTTAGCAAATGTGATGCTAGAGCATACTAGTGTTGTCAGACTTCCACTTACCACCAGCAATGGGGTCCTCATTATCATTTGGTTGGCATGTGATCTTATTCTAGAACCTCATGCTGAAGGTCTTCTTCCTACCTCTATTCCAGCATTAAATAGATTCCCTTAGAATCCAGCATTTGGATTCCCTTAGGAGCATTTCCTGAGCCAAAGGTATGAATGCATATAGTTTATTTGGGAGTTTATCTTAAGAAGCCCTGGTAGGGGAGTGGGGAAGTGGCACAGGGAAGGGAAGAAAGCTGGAAAGAGTGTGTTATTATGCAAGTTACTAGTGTGGCAATGTGGGCTCAATTCCACTTGGAAACTTAGAAACAGATTAGGGCATTTCTCAGAGTTATCTTATCCAAAAATTATTGGCTTATGGCTTCTCATGGGTACACTGACTCACCATTTTTGGACTGCCTTGGGGATTTGCAGACCGAAAGAAAGCTCTCAGACTGAGAGGTGTATGTGTTTGCTGCAGGATGCCACTGAAATAGGAATATGGGCAGGCCACTGAAGCATCTGTTTACAGAAAACTGACTGAAGGTCCATTCACGCGGAGGCATGAGGTCATCCCCAGGCATATGCCAGGGTGGGATGGAGACTAGGGATGGAGCCAGCTCATATTGGTCATCAGGAAGCTGCAAACAGAGTGTAGAAAAGAGTGGGGTGTGATTTTTAAAAATGTGGTACAATTCAGGTCTGTCAGTGACCAAGGATTGTTGACCTTGAGTCAGGGGCCTCNAAGGGGCTGGGCTATTACCTACCAAAGAATGGGAAGGTGCAGAGATTTACAGACCTTTTGTGAATTAACTTAA
Source organism: Crocuta crocuta (assembly GCF_008692635.1). Lineage (NCBI taxonomy): Eukaryota > Metazoa > Chordata > Mammalia > Carnivora > Hyaenidae > Crocuta > Crocuta crocuta. The sequence continues at coordinate 504,085 of NW_027530408.1, read as the reverse complement.
ACTAATGATTTTTCAACTCTTCTTCAAAAAATCCTACGGAAGGGCTGTTGAGGTTTGGCATCAGACAGGCTGTAAGGTTTCCACTCCTGCTTCAAGCACAGTAGCTTTGCATTACTGTCTACTGGATCAGACAGCATTTCTGCTTCTAAAAGAGTAGTTGAAAACCACTGCTTTAATCAATCTGTGGAGTTAGATATATTACTTTTGGATGAATCCATTTGCCAAGTCACAAGGTCAGGTCATAGGGCAACTGATGCCCTGTTCCCTGGCACTCATGGAATGTCACTGGGTCTTCATGAGATAACAGTGCCATTTTAAACTTTGTTTCCTCCATCCTCTTTCTAAATCCATAGCAGGCAGAGATGTTCAGCACTAGTCATCATGTATCTCTGGAATAACATTCGTTCACATCAGAACACAACCCCAACGGGAGTCCTAGGGAAAGATGTCAATCCATTTCTGAGTCAGAGGGATTTCAGGGGACTTCTTTATTTGTCTCTACCACAAACTCCAGCCTCTGTTCTTTCCTTTCACAAGGAGAGGACATGTGGACCTGGCAGATTCAGGCTTCTTTATCAAAGCCTCTGCTTCCCCAGCACCTTGGACAGGGACACCCGAGGCCCTTTCCAAGACTATTTCTCTCAGGGGGACAATTTACTCTTGGCTCTGTGTATGTCAGCAGAGCTCTTAAATTTCGAGGACAGTTGGGTGAAATTGGATGTAGCCAATTTGCATCTTCAAATCGATTTTGTACACATGGGCGTGTGCACTCACATCTCTAGGGACAAGGTGGGGAATGAGGTTTGACATCTCATGGGCAATGAGATGACAGTTTGCTTTGCTTGCCTTTGAGCACAGGCCTATGTAATCTTGTGGCTCAGTTGCCTTTTATGGAATGAGAGGTGAACTGGGTGATCTCTGAGGTCTCCTTTGACTTTAGTGCTCCATGTTTTTATGTTTGTGGGGAAACAGGGTGGTAAGAAAACCAGTGGTCCACATTGCACTGTGTAGCTGAAGGGCAGCACAAATGGGGAGAGTAAAACTGTTTTGCACAGTCTTGACCCAAGAGCAGATTCAGTGTTTGGATGTCATCACAATAAGCAAGTTGGGAGGTGTAGAGGGTGAGGGGGCATCCTTCTTGTTCCCAGGATAACCTGATGCAGGCTTGGTGTCACTGGGGCTGCTGTGGGTGATACAGCAGGTCATCACACCCCTCTGAGCCTAAAAGTAACCCCTCGCTGGGTGGTTGAGGAAATAACTAGGAGGCTCCTGGGGTATCACAGAAACTCATCAATTTGACGTTCATTCCTGGCCCTGGATCTGGGGTGGCAAATTTGGGCAAAAGCCTACTACAGTTAGATTCTTCTCGCCTCATCATCTTTATCTCTTACTGCTCACACAGCTCAAGGACTTTTTCTGCAATTGTCCTACCCCTCCCTCTCCTGCACCATTAATTTTTACCTCTCTAGTGTTCCCATCAGAATACAAACATGCTATAATAATATCTTCAATCTTAAAAAAAAAACAAAAAATCTCCCTTGACCCACACATACCTCTTCAGCTACTCTTCAATTTCTCTTCCTGCTTTGACAGTGAAACTCACTGGTAACTTGCTGCTTTCACTTCCTAGCCTCTGATTCTCCTGTGAGGCCATTCCAATCAAACCTTTACTCCTACCACCTCCCTGAAATAGCTCCTGCCAAGGTTGCCTACTGCTAAATTCAGTGGTCAATGCAGAGTCCTGATGTTGGCATGTTATCAGCATTCCTTACAGTTAAATCATAGTATTTCTTGAAACACTTTCCTCCCTTGGCTCACACTTCTTGTTTGTTAATGGTCATTTTTTCTGGTTTTCCCTCTCCTTCCTGACCCCCTGCTCCTGCCTTCTACATGCCCAATGCCCAGTTCCCACACCTGTACTCTACGTTGCTCCTCAGATTTATATCCTGGGCCCAGCTCTGACCTCTCTGCCCTGATCACAGATACATCTAGCCTGTTTGCTCAATATTGCCACTTGGTTGTGCAGCAGGCACCTCAAACTTAACACATCCTAACCTGAACACATCTTAGGAACTGGCCTCTCAGACTCACCCATTTTAGTAATGGGCAAATTACTTTTTCTAGATATTCAGATGAAACACTTTAGAATCATCTCTGACTTCTCTCTTCCTCTCACTGTATGTCCAACCTATAACCGGAATGGGCAGCCCTATCACTGAGAGAATCCTGCCTCCAATCCCTGCTCCCCACCTCCACCACAACCCTCCTGTAGCAATGTCACCATGATCTCTTACCTAACTAGTTCCCCTCCTGTCTCCCTGCTTCTGCCCTTCCTCCTTACGGTTGAGAATGAAAGTCACAATTCTGAATGATAACTTTAAAACACATCAGATCATATCACAAGTGAGTGCAAAACTCATGTACCCCAATGTTCGTAGCAGCACTCTCAACAATAGCCAAAACATGGAAAGAGCCTAAGTGTCCATCAATGGACGAATGGATCAAGAAGATGTGGTTTATCTGTACAATGGAATACTACATGGCAATGAGAAACAATGAAATCTGGCCATGTGTAGCAACATGGATGGACCTTGAGGGTATTATGCTGAGTGAAATAAGTCAGGCAGAGAAGGACAGATACCATATGTTTGCACATATAGGAGGATTAGGAGGAACTTAACAGAGGACCGTGGGAGAGAAGAAGGGGGGAAATGGTGGGGAAAAGGGAGAGAGGCAAACGATGAGAGACTCTTGAATGCTGAGAACAAACTGATGGGACTGATGGGTGTGGGGGGGAAAGGGGAAGATGGACATGGAGGAGGGCACTTCTGGGGATGAGCACTGGGTGTTATATGGAAACCAACTTAACAATAAACTATTTGTAAAAATAAAAATAAATAAATTAAATTAAATTTAAAAATTTTGAAAAAAAAAAAAACCCAAAACAAGTCAGTGCAAAACAATCCAGTACATTCCCATCTCTCTCAGAATAAGCTGTACATGATCTGGGCCTTCCCTACTACTCTGACCTCACCTTTGCCCTTTGCTCACTGTTCCAGCCACATTACACTCTGATGTGTGGACAGAGTCCCACCCAGAGCCTTTGTACCTGCTGTTCTCTCCTCTTCTCCCCAGACACTCATGATACTCACTTCCTTACTTCATTCAGGTTTCTACACAAATGGCACCTCCACAGAGAGCCTTCCACAGATCCTATCTAAAATACACCTTTGTCATTCTCCCCCAATTCTTCTTTTTATTTTAAAAATTTATTATTTAGGTATAATTGGCACACAGTAAATCATGCATATTTAAATTGCACCATTTTGGTAAGTTTTGACATATGTATTCATCACTGAAACTATCAGCACAATCAAGATGACTGATTCTTTCATTACTCCCGATGTTTACTTGTGCTGCTTTGTAATCTCTTCCTGCTTTTACCCCCCTGCATTCAAGCAATTACTGATCTGGCTTCTGTCATTCTAGATTAGTTTGCATTTTCTAGAATTTAATATAAATGGAATAATATAGTACATATTTTTTTGTCTTGCATCTCTCACTCAGCATAATTATTTTGAGATTCATCCATGTTATAGTGAGTGTCAATTATTCATTTCTTTTTATTGTTGAGTAGTATTCCATTGTGTATTGATCCATTCACCAATTGCTGCATGGGGTATTTCTAGTTTTCAGCTACTACAAATAAAGGTATGGTGAACATTCGTGTACAAGGCTTTGGGTGAACATATGCTTTCCTTTCTCTTGGGTAAACACTCTGGAGTATAATGACTGGGTTATAAGGTAGGTGTATGTTAAATTTTCAAGCAACTGTCAAACTGCTTTCTGAAGGGCTGTACCATTGTATAAATCAACCAGGAGTATATGTGAGTTTTGGTTTCCCTGTATTCTTGCCACCACTTTTAGCAATTCTAAAAGGTATGTAGTATTATATCATTGTGGTTGTGATTTAGAGCTCCTTAATTACTAATTATATATAGCATTTTTTGTGTGTTCTTATTTGCCACCCATATATCGTATTTAGTGAAGAGTCTCTTCAAACTTTTGTCCATTGTGTTAGTATTCTGGTGCTGCATAACAAAAAGTACACACTTATTATCTCATGAATTCTGTGGGTAAGGAGTCTGGGCACAGTTTAGCTGAGTGCTCTGTTGAGGATCTCCCCAGGCTGCAAACATGGTATTCTTCTGGTTAATTTCCAATCTGGTAGTGTGACTAGAGGAGAATCTACACCCCAGCTTATCAGGTTGTTGACAGGACTCATTTCCTTGCAGCTGTGTGACTGGGGCCCTGGATTATTACTAGCTGTCTCATCTGGAGTCTACTCTTACCTCTAGAGGCTCCCTATAGGTCCTTGCCATGCGGCACTCTCTGAGGCTGTTCAAAACATGACATTTGCTTCTTCAGGAAGCCAGTAGCTGAATTTTTCTCTCTTCAGTCTGCCAAAATGGAGTTTTATGTAACATAAGGTAATCAGGAGAGTGACATCTCATCACCTTTGCCATAATCTATTGGTTAAAAACAAGTCATAGGTTCTACTTGCACTCAGGGGAGGAATTTATACAAGGATATGACTTATTAGGGATCACCCTGGGGTATGCTCATAGATTCATTATTTTATTTGGTTGTCTACCTTCTGTTATTGAATTCGAGAGTTCTTTATATTTTCTGGATTTTTTTTTAAAGTCTCACATATTTATTACTGAACTAACCTACTGGTGCAAAAGCATAGTAACAGAAAAATCATTTCCCTGATGAAACATGTCTACTGTTCAGGTAGTAATGATGTTTACAGAGTGATAGGATATGAGCATGTGACCTTTATGCAGCATAAATATGTGTGCAATCTCGTGTGCAATCCCTTATAGACCCAGTTTGGTTCTCCAATGCCTTCTCTTGGAATTGTATCTGATTTTATTACCAGTTTTCATCTGAATCCACTGGAAATGGGACGATTCTGCTTTTGTTTCTTGGCCAGGAATCCCTTGATTCTAAAAGTCTTGAGAAAACATGATGAGGGACTGTCTATCGTATACACCATAAGGGCAGAGAAAAAGAGAGATCTGGAGGCATGTTCTTAAATTACATACAGGGTTGCCTAGGTGGCTCAGTCATTTAAGCATTCCAACTCTTGATCCCAGCTCAGGTCTTGACCTCAGGATCATGAGTTCAAACCCTACGTTGGGCTTAAAAACATAAAGTAAATTAAAAATATAATTTTCTCCCAGTCTGTGACATGTAATTTTGTTCCCTTAAAAATGTCTTTACAAAGATCAGAAATGTTGAATGCTGGTAAGTCCAATTTTTCAATTTGTTCCTTTATGGGTCATGCTTTTGGTGTTGGAGCAAAGAGATCTTTCCCTAATGAGGTTACAATGGGTTTCTTCTGTATTTTCTTTTAGGAGTTTTTGTAGTTTTGTATTTAAGTGCATGATCCATTTTGAATAAATTTTTGTAAATCATGTCAAAATATGAATTGGAGTTTATTTTTTGCATATGAATATCTAATTGTTGGGATATTGGTCTGTTGTTTTACTGTAATATTATTGTTTGGTTTGGGGATAATGCTGATCTCAGATAATGAATTGGGAAGTATTCCTCACCTTCGGTTATATGGGAGAGTTTGTATAGAAATGATATTATTTCTTCCTTAAAATTTTGGTAGAATTTGTCTTTGAAACTATCTGGGCCTGGAAATTTCTTTGTAGGAAGAAATTTCTTTAATAGATATAAGGTTATTCAAGTCATCAAATTCTTGAGTGAACATTGGTAGTTTGTGTTTTTCAAGAAATATGTCCATTTCAATTTATTGTCTAGTTTGTAGGAATAAAGTTTTTATAAAATAATATTCCGTTATTAGCCTTTAAATCTGCAGTGATGTTGCCTCTGTTATTCCTGATACTGGTAATTTTTTTCTTCTTTTCTTTTTTCCTGAAAACACTAGAAACTCATCAATTTTATTGATGTTTGCGAAAAACAGTTTTTTGTTTCATTGATTTTTCCATATTGCTTTCCTGTTTTCTATTTCATTGATTTTTACTCTGATCTTTATTTCCTTTCTTCTGCTTATTTGGAGTTTAGCTTGCTCTTCTTTTTCTAGTTTCTTAAGATGTGAACTGAGGTTTTGAGACCTTTCTTCTTTTCAAAAAAGGGGTTTGGTGCTGAATTTCCCCAAAGTAGTGTTTTCATACCATCCTTCTAGTTTGTTCTGTTTTTGTCATTTTCATTCAGTTCAAAATACTTTCTATTTTTCTTTTGATGTATTCTTTGACTTGTGGGTTGCTTAGAAGTATGTTACAAAGTATTGAGAAACTTCCCAGAGAATTTTCTGTTATTTATTTCTGGTTTGTTTCTATTGTGGTCAGAGAATTTACTCTGTATGACAAATTCATTCCAATTTATTAAGACTTTACATTTATGGCCCAAGATATAGTCTATCTTAAGTTATGTTTTCTGTGCACCTGAAAGGAATGTTTATTCTATTTTTGTGGGTGGAATTTTCTATAAATATCAACTGAGTCAAGTTGATGGCCATTACTTAATCTTCTATGTCCTATTGATTTCTTGTCTATTTTTTCAATCAATTATAGAGAGAAATATTGAAGTTCTTCACTAACATGGTCTCCTTACAGTTTTATCAGTTTTTAATTCATGTACTTTGAAACTTTATTATTAGATGCATCACCTTTTGCGGGATTGTTTAGTGATATGGATGAATTGACCATTTTATCATTATGAAATGACTTTCTCTACCCCTGATTATATTCTTTACTCTGTAATATACTTTGTCTGGTATTACTACAGCCACTGTAGCTTTCTTTTGGTTATTGTCGTATGTAATTTTGCATCCTTTGGCTTTTAACATATTAGGTACTTTCATATTTAAAGTGTGTTTCTTATAAGGCAGCATACAGTTGAGTCTTGCTTTTTATTTCTCTCCCAATTTAACAATCACTTCTTTTTATTTGGAGTATTTACACCATTTATACTTAATGTGATTTTTAATATAGTTGTGTTTAAATCTATTGTCTTGCTAGTTGTTTTCTATTTATTCCACTATTCTTTGTTCTCATCTTCCTATTTTCTATCTTTTTTTGGGGGATTATTTTTATTATTTCATATGTCAGATGATTATGGCTCTTTGTTTTGTTATTTTAGTAGTTTTTTTAGATCTTATACTGTATATATTTAATTTATGAGTCTACTATCAAGTGTATAATATGAGAAATTTGTAACAGTATACTTCTGTTTCTCTCCTAACATCTTTTCTGTTATTGTTGCCACAAATTTTACTTTTACATGTTATAAACCCTATACTACAATTGTGATTATTTTTGTGTAACTAATTATTTTAAAAGATATTTGAATAATAATAAAGGAATATTATATATTTACCTATGAATTCCTCATGTTAGGGTTCTTCATTCCTTTCTGTAGAGCTATATTTTCATCTGGTATCATTTTTCATCTTCCTGTAGGACTTTCTTTAGCATTTCTTATATTCCAGGTTTGTTGGTGGTGATAAATTCTTTTAGTTTTTGTATGTCTCAAAAGTCATTACTTTTTTTTTTTAAAGATATGTTTGCTACTACAGAATTTTAGGTAGACAACTTTTTCTTTCAGTAACTTAAAATGTGGCTTCATTGCTTTCTGGCTTGTATTGTTGCTGATGAGATATCTGCTGTCATAGTATTCTTATTCCTCTGTATACAACATATCTTTTTTTCTCTGGCTGCTTTTAAGGGTTTCCTCCTATCACTGGTTTGATTTGATTATGATGTGCAATCTGTCATTTTCTTCATGTTTCTTGCACTTGGCATTTGCTGAGATTCTTGAATCTATGGATTTATAGTTTTTATCAAATTTGAAAATATTTTAGCCATTATTCAAGCAGTTTTCTGTCTTCCTTTCCTCCCTCTCATCCTTTGACTCTGATTACACATACAGTAGGTCACTTCAAATTGTTCCATGCCCTACCAATGCTGTGCTTATTTTAAAAATTCTCTTTTCTCTCTGAATTTCATTTTGAATAGTTTATATTGGTATGTTTTCAAAGCACACTAAGGTCTTCTTCTGCAATGTTTAATCTGCTATTAATCCTATACCATTAAATTTTATCATATTGTATTTTTCATCTCTATGAGTCCAACATTTTGTATCTTTTACATCTCTACAATAACTATTTAATACCCTTGTCTACTAGTTCTAATGTCTGTGTCAATTTTGAGTTGGTTTCAACTGATTACTCTTTATTATCATGGACTGTATTTTCCTGTTTCTTTATATGCCTGGTAATTTTTGATTAATACCAGCCATTGTGTTAGGTATTAGATATTTTTATTTTCATATAAATATTCTTTTTTTTTTTTTTTTTTTTACAAATAGTTTATTGTCAAGTTGGTTTCCATATAACATCCCCACAAGTGCCCTCCTCCATGCCCATCTCCCCCTCCCCACACCCACCAGTCCTCAGTTTTTTCTCAGTATTCAAGAGTCTCTCATGGTTTGCCTCTCTCCCTCTCCCCTTCTTCTCCCCCACGGTCCTCCGTTAAGTTCCTCCTAATCCTCCTATACGTGCAAATATATGGTATCTGTCCTTCTCTGCCTGACTTATTTCACTCAGCATAACACCCTCAAGGTCCATCCATGTTGCTACACATGGTAAATATTCTTTTTTTAAATTTATGTTTTATTTATTTTTGAGAGAGAGAGAGAGACAGTGTGAGCAGGGGAGGGCCAGAAAGAGAGGGAGACACAGACTCCGAAGACAGGCTCCAGGCTCTGAGCTGTCAGCACAGAGCCCAACGCAGGGCTTGAACCCACAAACTGTAAGATCATGACCTGAGCCAAAGCCGGACACTTAACCAACTGAGCCACCTAAGTGCCCCTCATGTAAATATTCTTGAACTTTGGTCTGTAATGAAATAGTTTGTGATAAGATTGGAAGTAGTTCGGCTTTTTGGGTCTTGTGCTTAAGATTTGCTAGGTGAGACCAAATCAGTGCTCAGTCTAGGGTTTATCATTACTCCTCACTCTTGAGGCAAACTCCTAGAATTGTGAAGTTTTGCAGTGTGACTGATGGGAACAAATACTGTTCCTGGCCCTATGTGAACACTAGGCACTGTTCCTTCTAAGCCTTTTGGATGTTCTTTCCCTGGGCTTGGATATTTTCTGCACACCTGTGCTCAGTCAACTATTCAGTGGGACCCTTCTCCTGATCTCTGTGTACATCTCTCTCCTCTTTTATTCTGCCCTGGGAACTCTAAATCCCTTCTTCTCTCTGGACTCTCAACTTTGTCTTCTCACTAAAGGAATCTTCTGGGCTTCATCTTGGTTCCCCTTCCTTGTGCCTTGATCTGGAAACTCAAAGTAGAGACTACTTGAGGGTGCACTTTGTTTTTTGTCTTTTATGAATCACTGTCCATTGCTGACTGATGTACAGTATCTTAAAGGTCATTGCATTATATATTTTGTCAATATTTCAGATATTTTAAGCAAGTGGGTAATGGTTTCTCTTACTTGACTGGAAACCTTAATCCTCCTTTATTTTTTCATAAGTTTTATTACCATCTGATATTATATATTTATTTGGTTTTTCTTTCTTTCTTACTAGAAGGAAGCTCAATGACAGCAGGGATCTTTTTGTTCACTACTGAGTCCTCTTTAGCAAGAATAGTGCCTGCTACATAATAGGTGCTCAATGAACGCTTATTAATGAATAAAAGGATGACTCAGTGAATGAATGTATCCTAACACCTAGCCACTATTCCAGCGCATAGATCTCCTCATACCCTCTACCGCTCTCAGGTCCCTACGTTTGTGCTTCTACTTGTGCTGGTTCCTGCATAATAAACTCTTCCCTCTCTTCTCTGGAATATTTACCTATTTTTCAGGTTCCACTTCCTATAAGTTCTCCTCCATAAATTCTTCTCTGATTGTTCTGGTTGATCCAGATTTCTTTCTCTTCCAAGACCTTTCAGCACTTAGAGTCAGAAACACATAAATTATTATTCCAATGCTCCTTATTAAGGCAATGTGAGCTCTTTGAGGACTTTCTCTCATGTATCCCTCTAAACCTAGCATAGTGCTGGCCTCAAAAAGTACATATTGCTAATGATTGGAGTCTCTGCTCTTTGCAAGCAGATTCTCTTGTTATTTCCCAGTTTCATTTTTTTCCACAATAGTGCTTTACATGTGTCATGGGCTAATAGCCTATCCTTTTAAAAGTTTTCAGAAGCCAGGGTATCTTAATTGGGTTGGAGCAGAGAATGGAAGACATTTGGGTTAGAACACAAGGTTTAGAAATGGGATCTGGAAGAAAAGGGGAGACAGGTAAGGTGAGGGACTAGTATTTTCTGACCTTTCATTTATTCTTTGTCTATTATCTCTTTTTAAAAAATTNTCACTTGTGGGGATGAGCACTGGGTGTTATATGGAAACCAACTTGACAATAAAGTATTTGTAAAAAAATTTTTTTAAACATTTATTTATTATTGAGATAAAGAGAGCATGAGCATTAGAAGAGCAGAAAGAGGGGGAGAAACAGAATCTGAAGGAGGCTACAGGCTCTTAGTTGTCAGCACAGAGCCCTATGCAAGGGCTTGCACTCACAAGTCATGAGATCATGACCTGAGCTGAAGTTGGATGCTTAACTGATGAGCCATCAGGCTCCCCTATTATCTCTTTTAACTATCTACACAGAATTATGGTCTTACTATGTAAATATCAAGACTGACATGTTAAAATAATGTTACTTGTTAATGAAGATGGATAATAGAGAGTGATTGGATTTATGGAAAAACATGCTGCTACGGACTGAATTGTGTCTCTCCTCCTACCATTTATATGTTGAAGTCTTAACCTTCAATGTATTTAAAGATAAGATCTTTGAGAGGTAGTTAGGGTTAGTGGTCATGAGAGTCTCTTATAAGAAGAGACACTGGGGTTCTCTCCTCTTCTGTCTCTGCCATGTGAGCTCATGGCATGATGGAGGCTTTCTGCAAGTCAGGGAGAGAGTTCTCACCAGGAACTGACCTTGTTGACACCCTGATTTCTGACTTTCAGTCTTTAGTACTGTGAGAAAATGAATTTCTGTTGTTTAATTACCCAGTCTATGGTATTATGTTATAACATTCCAAGCTAAGACACATGCCAATTAGTGTGTCATGACTTGGGTGGACTGGTTAGAGGAAGTCACATCCTAAGGGAGATATTTGTTATGTCCCTCGTTTGGCCTTGATGAAGAATCATCTAGTATTGATATTCGCCACAGATAACCCTGAAAACCACCCATATATATTGCTCAGTTGATCCACTTCCTTTCTTGCTAGGGCTATCAAAAGCCTTCTACAGTGCAGTTCTTTCCAACTTCCTCACCTTGTTACTGGGGCCAAGGTCACTTTGATTGGGGCTGTAAACATGGGTTAGATGCTCTAGGCAGCTCTGAGGAGAAAGTGCTGTCCCTCTGTTAGATCAAGGGAACAGAGCTTTGTGCCCTTGAAGCATGAAGTTAGTTCTGAGGGTGAACTATAGGAATCTTTGGCCTCACTTACCAATGGATAGCAGAGTCCCTGGAAGGTAGCTCAATCCACTCTTAGCTCCTAATCTGCACATATCATGTTCCAAATGCCCCACCAGGTCTCCATGAAGTTCCCTATTGATAAAGCTCTTTCTTCTTGTGGTTTGTTTCTGATCTGTGGGATCTCCCTCTTTTCAGCTGCCATCAAACACAATCACATGACCCTTTCTCTAGCTCACTCCCCACTGAGGGATGATCTCACTACTATCTTTCAGCTCTCCCAGCAAGATACCTAATTCCTCCCTTCCTGGTAATAACGTGTGAGCATTGTCTTTTGTCCATCTNACAGGAGGTCTGTTGGTCCATAGAAAGGAGATAACTTGGAAAGTACCCAGCCAACCCAAAAACAAATGCCAGCAGTTTTTAGACCTGGTACACATCCTGGAGTGACCTCCACAATGAATACAATTCCCTTCTGGGAATGTGGCCATCTGAGGCCCCAAAAATAATAGCTTAGAGGTTTTTCCTTATTTTGATTTTTTTTTTTTTTTAGTAAACATTCTCTGTTTGAAAAGAACCTGGATTTTACAAATTTACCTGCTCATGTTTATGGTTTTAGCTCTTTTATCTCTCCAGCCATCAGGGAAAAAATTACTATGGCAGGAGTAAAAGTGGACTGGCCACTCTTATCTCTGTCAAACTCAGGGAACTGTTGTCAGATCACTGGGCTCGCATGACAGGGCTATTTTTCTTCTGGAGTTGATCTAGTTCCCTGGCAAGCTGGATGTGATTTGTCTTAACACTCAGATTCCCCTGCCAGGGTGTTCATGACATGTTTGGACATATGGTTTTTTAAAAATGATATTTTGAACTTTATTATATATACTTCTCTTAGACTGGTTGTTTTGGGGGTCTTGAGTACCCAAATTGGCAGCAACTCTTCTTGGGCTCCACTGGGAGCCAGTGGGGAATGGGCAGATTACTTCTTTGTGTGACAAATCATTTTAAAAAATATTTATTTATTTTGAGAGAGAGAGAGAGTGAAAGCTGGGGAAAGGCAGAGAGAGAGGCAGAGAGAGAATCCCAAGCAGGCTCTGCCCCATCAGAGCAGAGCCCAATGCCAGTCTGGATCTCCCAAACTGTGAGACCATGGCTTGAGATGAAATCAAGAGTCACTCAACTGACTGAGCCATCTAGAGGTGCCCCTATGTGACATATCTTTAGAGACAGTTGTACTGATTGAAAGTGAAATTTCCTAATAAACTCAATTATGAATAGAACCCGTGTAATCAAATAAATGGTAGCTTGTGGAATACATTTGGGGGAAATTTAAGCAGCACCTCTTCTTTATTGGGCATCCTCTAGCATTATTGACTCTGTTGAGTCAGGCCAGCTCAGGTTAATAACATCCAAAGGATGGATAATCTCAATCAGGTAGAAAGGGAATATGTCTTATCGTTTAAACCATGGACACAATTATTCTAGAACCCACCAGGTCTACAAATTTGTCCTGGGAAAGTTAGGTGGCTAAAGAGGATTAAATAGTGAGAAGAGATTTCAGACTCTTCAAACTCAACATATTTTTATCTCCAGGCCCTTGAGGTAGATGTCTCACTTACCAGCAGAGTATAAAAAATTTAAAGTTGGGTTTAGTTGTCAAGTGTTCTAGCAAAAGTTGGCCTTACTGTCATGGTGCCTAGTTTGACAAGAACTAGTTAATAGTCAAAAACAAAACATATCAAAATCTCAAAAGAAAAAAACCCAAACATACACACAAATTAGCTGGATTGGTGAAGACCTGTGCAAACAAAAACATCAGAAGCATCAAACTGGGACCTTATCAAATTTAAAGGCTGTTATAAATTTTACTTTGCTTGGAAAACACTTAGTTGTAATAAAACTCAGTCAGATGACCTGATTGTGGCTGATAGATCTGATAATAAAAACATATTTCAAGACAATTACCTGAGGCACAATGCTGTTAAGAATATGAGTTCTCAGATTCCACTTGAGCTTGTAGTAGCTTACCTTCCCAGCTCCAAAAAGCCCAGTGTTTGCAGATCCCTCACATTGTGTAAAACTGCAGCAGAATAGCATGCCAGAGGAAGATCATTTGTGCCTAGAGCCACCACTGTGTGGAAGGTCCCCAGTCCTAGTTATTTTCTCACATTTATTGACTCTATGAACATTGATTGACTAACTTGACAAATATGATAGTTTATCCCATCTTTAAAAAGAGATAACTCTCTGCATTTCCCAAATACAGACTTACTAATTTGGGAACATTCTATGGAAAATATTTGCTTGACAAATAACTAACTGAAACTTTGTTTATGAATAGAGCAATGTCTTTTATTTCTATTTTTATTTATCTTTAATTTTTTTCACACTTATTCATTTTTGAGAGACAGAGTGTAAGTGGGGGAGGGGCAGAGAGAGAGGGAGACAGAATCCAAAGCAGACTCCAGGTTCTAAGCTGTCAGCCCAGAGCCCGACACGGGGCTCGAACTCACTGACTGTGAGACCATGACCTGAGCCGAAGTTGGACACTCAACTGACTGAGACACCCAGATGCCCCCAACAATGTTTTTATGTGAGAAGCAGACAGGCTTTTAGATAAGGTTTTTCAACCACAGACCATGTTTTTAACCAATTACTGTCTGGTGTTGGAGTCCACCAGGAACAATATTAGATCATGTGAGGTTTTTGTTGACTGTTTCCTGGCCTTCACATTTATGATGCGCTAGCACATGAGCTGATCAAAGATCCATAGCTACTGATGCTCAGACATGCTTAGTACTGCTATTTTATAATAGCAGCCAGGGTCAGTAGATGGAGCAGTAAAATCAGGAAAGTTTTCTGAACCCCATCATTTCAATTTGTTTCTTAATGGTTTGATATCACCTGGCTGAATGGGACATGAACACCCCTATTATGGTAAAAGCAAAAGCATGCATTGTTTTTTATTTAGATTATAGTTTTCACTATCTAGACCTAGGAGTGGCCTAAAGAGACAAGGGAGCTGATGCCTACTGCCAAAGGAAAGCCCCAGAGTAATGATCACAGAAGCAATGGTACCAAATTTGGTAGATGTTTCTAACTGCCTGCTTTCACTAATTTATAAACAAAAATTGTGCATGGTTAGGAGTGTGGACTTTAGCTTCAACTGCCTGAGTCCAAATCTAGGCTTTGACATTTATTAGTTGTGTGACCTTGGGTCTCATTTTCTTCATCTGTGAACAGTAATAGGGCCTACCTCTTTGGTGAGCTTACATGACTTACTACATATAGAGTTCTTGAAGTAGCTGGCATTTGTAAGGGCTTGTTATAAAAGCCCATAAAATTTTCTCTTATGCATACCCACTTAAAAAAGTTCAGGCCAAAATTCTTACAGTCATTCTCCATCTTGCTTACCCATCTATCTGTGCATTGTGATTGAGCCAGGACTCTTTTTTTTTTTTTTTTCTAGGAGAGAGAGAGAGACAGCGTGAGCAGGGGAGGGTCAGAGAGAGAGGGAGACACAGACTCCGAAACAGACTCCAAGCTCTGAGCTGGCAGTCAGCACAGAGCCCGACGTGGGGCTCGAACCCACGAACCGTGAGATCATGACCTAAGCGAAAGTCGGACTCTCAACCGACTAAGCCACCCAGGCGTCCCAAGAGCCAGGACTCTTTACTAAAAAAATGTATCTTTGCATTGTCTGCTTGTTGGTTTCTCTAGCTGAAGGAGGGGATAGCTTCTTCTCAGCCATTCTCCTTGAAGGGCTCCTAGGCTAAGCTCCCACAAGAGGATACCACTCTTACCCTTGGCTCTGCTGCTAGTAAAGATGTATGCATTTGAAATGGCAGCCCAACTAGCTGCATCAAAGGTGCTTTTCAGAATGAACAGCCTGAACTCATTGTCTCTCAATTCTGACTAAACTCTGCCAAGAAGAATGATACATAATGAGACTCCTCAAGTGACAACCTGGAATCTGAAGTCTCAGTAGTCTAAAGTCTATCCCAGGTCACACCACTAGAGTTGAACACTGAGACCTCATCATTCTGTCTTTCCCATGTCCCGTCCCTCAAATCCTCCTGCCTTCACTATGTGGGCTTTTGGTGTGATACTCCCAGTCCATACGCAGAGTGGTTGGAAACAAATCTCTGTGGTATAAATTTACTGCAAGGATGTTGCTTATTGCATCATGTAGGAGTTCTCATTAAGGTGTCCCTGGAGATATTTTTTTCTCTGGTCTCAGTGCCAAGTACAACTTTACCTCTGGTCATCTGGCGTCTCTCTTAGCAACCCTTTAAATTATATAAATGACCAACCTTCCCTTTCCACATTAGATTCTATAATGTTTGGGGCCAAGAGTGTGGCCAACTCCTAAATCTTTGTCATCTTCACTTTTCTAGGCTCATTGCTGGCTTCCATTTTCTCCCTATCTTAATTCCTTTCTCTTTTTGCTGTCAGATTCAGCCTCTACCTTGTTACCTTATGTTTCCCTAAATTTCCTTCAACATAAATAAGCCTCCTTAAAACTTGAGGATATACATGAGTAAATAAGCAACTCTGGGGAATGGTATAGCCATCTCACTTTAGAGATGAGGAAATTGAGGCTCTGAAGGGTAAATCAACTTTCCTAGTGTCATAAAGCTAGTATGTACGTAGAAGGCCAAGGTCAAACTTCACTACTAAGGTCACTTTTCACTACCCTCCTCATACTTAGAAATATATTCAGAAAGAAGTATAGCAGGGATTAGATGAGCCACTGACACAGTGTCTGGTGTGTGTGTGTGTGTGTGTGAAGCTGATGAAAACTGAAAACTATACTTCTGCTTCCTATCCAGGAAGGACATATTTATGGAACATGTTGGTCATCAGAGTATAAGTAATCTGTGGAGTCAATCCCAAACACATTGTAACCTTGATTAACGGAGACTGGTTAGCTTGGGTAATTGAATTGTCAAGTTAACTGAGAGTCAACTCAATAGACTACACTCTTCCACTCTGACTATTGAAAGTTTTCTTATAGTCTCTGACTATTCTCCTGCTTCAGTTACTATAATGTAGTGTGTATATTTGTGTCATTATTGTAATTCCAGAGTCCATTCAACGCCCCCATGCAATGCCCAGAGCAGAGTAAGACTTCATCATGCCTCTTGATTCTGTTGAATGTTAGGAGTCTTCTTGGGTTTTGGGGTCAAGCATGTATTTATAACTTTTCTCTGAGTGAAATCTTAGATGGTCTTACAGGCTTTGGGAGCAGGACTCGGACCCCACTGCAAGCACACATGTGCTCCTCAACCCAGCCCACTGGCTGTCTAGTCCACTGACCTGAACTAAAGGGGAATCCTCAAAATAGTAGTCAGAGACAAGTCTGTTTTGCTGTGATTTTCTTGTGTCACTTAGAAGCTCAATGATTTTGTTTTAGTTACTTGAGAATTCACATTGGCAGGAGTCTGGCTAATCAATATTTTGTTTGTCTGTATGACTTTCTTGTTATCTATAACTGTTTATTGAGTCCCTTCTGTGCACAGAAAAATGTGCTGGGCTTTGAGAATACAAAGATGTATGAAGACTGAAAAAGCTTGAGTTCATGGTGATGAACAGACCAAGCCAGCTGCTGTTTGTTGAAGGCAATATGAATTCTCTTCTGATATATCAGGAAGAGCATATGCTTTGGCCTCAGACTCATCACTGACTTTCTGTTGGACTTGTGAATAATCCTTTAACCTAATGGAAACTCAGTTTTTTCACCTGTAAAGCAGAGACACAACTGTCTGTCCAGTTTGTTAGAAAGTTCAGACATAAGGTATGTTTGTGAATCCCTGGCACATAATAGATGCTCAACAAATGGTAGCTGGTAATATTGTGCCTCTGAGCATTCTCTGCCCAGAAAACAGGGAAAACTCCCTTTTAGAACTGTTTTTAGAATGTGTGATATGATTTCTGTGAGGTCCACTTGGGTGGCAGGTAGAAATGCCAAGGCCACTGTAAACTACAGCACCAATCCATGTAAATCCTCACTTGAGCATAAGCCCCTGCATCACGGTGAAGATCTGCACACACTGCCATCAAGCGCTGTCTAGCAGCCTGTGCCTGCCTTGTGCATTCATCAAGCCGCACAGCTGCCCAATAGAGAGACATTGTGTGCTGGGCTGGTTCCACACGTTGCTGTGAGAGAGCAAATCAATAGGAGAAAATGTGGATTTCTTCTGCAGAGATGCAGAGAAGAGGGGTGGGGGCTGGAGGGAGCTGTGAGGAAGGGGAGGATGTGAAAGAGTGAGGTGGAGACACGCTGCTTAGGAGTGGGAAGGGGTGTTAAAAGAAGGGAAAATGAGGGCAGACACAGAGCGTGTCCCTTCTCTGGGGGTTCACAACTTGTAAGTCCAGAGGCTCTTTGCACCTCACAGATTGAAACAACATCCGCAAGTTGGGGTGAGGAGTTGAAGGCCGCTTGCATTGGCCCTGGCAGCTGTCCCACCAGCAACAGCTTCATCTCCTCTGTTTTTTCATTCTTCTTTCCTTCTTGGTTCAGTTTTCTCCACTTCCCATCTGCTTCTAGCACCCCCTCCTGCTCTTTTCCAAACCCCAGGGGTGGCGCACAGGTATCTCTTTCACTAACGGAACTTTTCCACCGCCCCCATCCCGTAACCAAGCTGCCAACCCCAGCTGCTCAGTGGGACGCACCTCAGCCTGTTATTAACTTCAGTTCAGCTGCCAGCCCAGCCATGTGCAGACTCATTCTGCCGGCAAGGGTGGACGTGGGTGTCAGCAGAAACGATGGCACTGGGGCCAAGTGCCTGAGTCCAAATGGCCCAGAGCTGCCTGGTGGCATGAGGGGCAGGCGACCCGAGGAGACAGTGCAGGGAGGGGGACATGGGATGTGACTGGAGTGAGATGCTCCCCAGCCTCCCTAAAGCCCTGGTGAGTGCCAGGGAAGCCTCTGAGCCCTCATGGTACTCAAGAAAGTATGTGTCAGGCTGAGCAGAGGGAGGAAACATGCAGGCAAGGAAGGGGCCTTGACTGGGGTTGTATATCTGCTTTGAGCCCCAGCTTCCTCAACTTTTTTTTAAGTTTAGTTATTTATTTTAAGAGAGAGAGAGAGAGAGAGAATGGGGGAAGGACAGAGAGAGAAGCGGGGAGAGAGCAAGAATCCCAAGCAGTCTCTGTGCTGTCAGCACAGAGCCTGACATGGCTCGAACTTACAAACAGTGAGATCATGACCTGAGCTGAAGTCAAGAGTCAGATGCTTAACGAACTGAGCTCCTCAAGTGCCCCTCAACTTTTTCAACTTTAAGAAGAGAACAATGGCTCCTGCCCTACTACTCATGGAGCTCTAGTGAGGCTCGAATGAGGTGAAGTGAGGTAAAGAACAGGAAGCCTTCTCTAACCATGACGCATGGCGTGTTAGCCTGGGCTGACTTAACGAAGAATGATAGACTGAGGGGCTTAAACAACAGGTTTAAGTTTCTCATAGTTATGGTGGCTGGAAGTCTAAAATGAAGGTGTGGGCATGGATGATTTCCTCTGAGGTCTCTCTTCTGAGCCTGCAGATGGCTGTCTTCTCTCTCCGTCCTCACACGGTCTTCCCTTTGTGTGGGGCTGTGTCCCAATCTCTTCTTCTTATAAAGTCACTAGTGGTTGGATTAAGGTCCACCCTACTGACTTCATTTAAACCTTCTTTAAAACCCTGTCTCCAAATATAGTCACATTCTGAGGTACAGAGGTTACGACTCCAACAAATGAATTTTGGAGGGACAGAATTCAGTCCATGACACACAGCTATTTCTATTGTGATCAATCACCCTGGGGTTGGGGGCTGTCTAAAAGATGGTAACATGTTCACCCATGGCAGATGGGAGGATGGAGGGTGGGTTCCAGAGCCCCTGTGAGGTCTGGGCCATTTTTCAGGGGATGGCTGTGGGAAGCCAGTGGTTTATCTTCCTGCCACAGCATGCATGCATGTATCTGCATGTCCCATGGGACTCCTAGTTCTGCTCAGAATTGGTGACTTAAGCCCAAATCTGTCCAGACACTCCTTCTTGGGTCTACAAAGAGATTATAGAACTGGTTCCACCATCCTCAGTCATGGCTTCAGTCTCTACTCATTCCTGCCCCTGAAATAAGTGGAAGAATTTGGGGAGTCATGACTTATTCATCTGTGAGAAGTTCTGAGGCTTCTCTTTTCCTTTTGTCTGGCTGGGAAGGTGGCCCTTTCCAAAGGCAATGATGAGGGGTAAGGTATTCACTAATAGAAATTGGGATATACAAGCTCTCTCCCCAGCTATGTTCTCCCTGGACTGGGGAGCTGGCAGACTCATCAGGGTGTTATCACTAAGATGATGTTTGAGGTGGCAGAGAGCTCAAGTGACAGCTGACATGTGCCAGTTTCATGTGTTGCCAGGAGTTGGGGTTGGGGAACAACCTTGGTGCTTCTTACCTTGGGGTCTCTTGTGGTGGGAGATTGGCTGGAGCACTTCGTGAATTGGGGATAGGGAGAGTAGCCATACCATGGGCTGCTTGGACAGTAGGAATGGAAGCTGGCCTGCTTCAGTCCCAAGGTCAGTGTGAAGGATCCTGGAGGGTAGGGTGGGAGGCTGTAATTCAGCAAGGATATATCTACCAGGACAGCCGAGGAGAGGCACCCTTGCCTTTCTGTTATTGACAGTGCAGGGCTGAGTGAATCTGGCATGCAGAACAGAATTGTTAAGGGAAGGATTCCAGGAACTATCTCGGTACTGGGGCCTTGCTCTCCTGTCAATCCTGTAAGTGGTAGACACCCCAAATTCAGTCCACCTGACAGCAAAATAGTCTAACTCTTCCAACACTGACCACCACTGCTCCACATTTATCCCATGCAGAGGGAGAGCAGATGATAGTCTCTGCTGCAGTGGTGACCAGGCTTACATGTCATGCAGAGTGGCCAGACACCACCTGTCTGTGGGATGATGAGGGGATGGGGCCCATGCCTTCTCTGACTCAGGCTTGTAAGTTTCTCTTTCTCCAATGAAGCGCATTCCCTAATCTATGCCATGTGATGTTTTACAGTCGTCTCTAACCCTGGTGCACCAAGTAGTGACCCATAGGGACTCCCCTGGCATGAAATGCCTTAAGATAAATGTGCACTCAGGTAGAGGTTACCTGCAGCCCATGGAGCCGTGCGGAGTTGAGAGATACCCAGGAAACCTCTACCTTAGACTTCTCAGGCTGCCACATCAAGATAACACAGATAGTGTGTTTTAAACAACAGACATTTATTTTCTCACAGTGTGGGAGACTGGAAGTCCAAGATCAAGGTGCTGACATTGTGGTTTCTAGTTAGGATGCTCTTCCTGGCTTGCAGACAACTATCTTCTCTCTGTGTCCTCACATGGCCTTTCCTCTGTGCACATGAAGAGAGCGAGCTCTGTTGGCTCTCCCTCTTCTTATTAGGACACAAGTGCAGTAGGATTAGGGCCCCACCCATATGACCTCATTCAATCTTAATTACCTCCTTAAAGGCTCTGTCTCTAAGATACACTTGGGGGGGAGGCACGCTTAGTCCATGACACCTCTATGCCACTGGAAAGCAGCCAGTTAAAAGTATACCGCCTCTCTCGCTCTGCTTCCCTGCCCCAACACTTGAGGAGAGGGAGGAGGAGGTGTTCTTTGGTGGTCCTCACACCTCCATCCACGACTCCAGAAGAGAAATAGGAAGACACCAGAGACCAGACATCATGCTCTCACTCCTTCCAGTCCAGGAGCTGAATTTTGTTCAGGAACGAGGAGAAGAAAAGTCTTAAATGGATGCAGACCAAAATGTAAGATGGACTGAGCTTTCTAATAATCAAAATCCACCAGAAAGTTAGAGAATCTGCCCAAGGTGCCATTAAGGGATCTGCTATGCACAGAGGAAGAGAGGTTGGATATAGCAGTGTCCTGAGGTTGGCCTGCTATAGACAAGTTCCATTGCTGGGGAAGATGAAGTCTTTTGCAACCAGAAGAAATTTCTGTCATCCATAACAGTTCTGACATGCAAACACTCCAGGAACACCAGTGGTGCTTGGAGTGGGGTTCTCCCAGGGAACAAAGTCCCAGTGGAACAGGGCACAGCAATACACTGCGGCTCTCAGTGCTTCCCTGGGGAGGGATATGGGAGGAATGAACAGCTGAGGAGGCCAGGGAAACAAGGAAGAAAGGTGCTTCCAGCTTAGATGTCTAGAGGCAGGAGGGGCTTGACATGTTCCAGAACTATGTGTTTCAGCCCAAGGCAGCCATTTCCTGGCTTTGGAGTTCACAGACCAGAATAAATAAATAATAGTTGGAAATCGATATAGGATTACCAGCTTTGTGTTTTGCTAAGAAAGGATACGAAGAAAAACCCCTGCCATCTATAATCACCATCCTTTCCTCAAAGAAAGGATATTTTAACATCCCTTTGCCCCAAACCAAAGAGGAAAGAAGGGATGTAAGCTCAGAATGATGTAAAGTCTGTTAAATGAATAAATATAACATTGGAAAACATTCACTGCATTGCCCTTGTTTTATTAATTTTGCTGAGGCTGTTGAAAACATCAGTAATCTGGCTGAAGCTTAGCTGAGTATGCGTGTGTGAGTGTGTACATGAGTGTGAGTCTTCATGTGGGAAGGCAAGTATGTGAATGTCTCTGTGCACGTGCATGTGGGAGTCTGTGAGTATAAATGTGAGTGTGGTGTGTGTGTGTGTGTGTGTGTGTGTTGTGGATGGAGGAAAAAAGAGGAGGTGTGTGAGCACATGCACATGGGAGTCTGTGAGTGTAGGGATGAGTGTGTTGCTTGTGTGTGTGTGCTGGGGATGGAGGAGGAGGGGGGAGGTGTGTGAGCATGGGAGGAAGAGCTGCAGGAGCTGTAATCTGCACATTATGTGTGGTACCTTGACTTGCTTAAAGCCCACCGATAGTTATGGGGGACATTTTCCCATCCTATCCCCACTCCACTAACACTCCTTTGCACCCTTTCCACTCCTCCCCTCCCCCACTCTAATGCCATGGTGGAGCTGACCCTCAGGTCCACCCCTGGTCAGCATCCCCACCCCCAGACTTCTCACATCCTGCCAGGAAGAACGGCTGTTCTGTGAAGGAGTCTTTACAGCCTCCTGACACACAGTCACTCTGGGAAACAAAACTGGGCCAAGTCCTTCTTCCTCAAAGGACTCAGCTCCCTCAAGGCCCTGGCCCTGCCTGAGCCTCTCATGCAGTTTATGACCTTGAGTCAGTGACACTGCCCTTTGGCCCTCCTCCTGGCTGGGACAGAGCCACTGGTGACCTTGAAGCATCTTGGAGGGGCCCTTTGGCCTCTCTCCTCATTCATTGGGGAAGAGCCAGGTGACCTTGGTCCAAACTCCTGGAGTGGGCTTAGGGTTTTCCCTTGTTGGTCACAAACCAACTTTGGGTCCCTTTGTAACACCCCTCCCCTAGGGTAACAACTTGCTCCAGTCAGGCTTATTGCCACCCAAGCCCTCCAAAATTCTGCATCTTCTCTTCCACATGATTTTGATTTTTCAGTTCTCTTCAGGAAAGACTGCCTTTCCACATGGTAGCCTGACTTCAAAGTTCAGCTGAAATGCCACCTCTTTCAGGAAGCCTTCCTGCACCACTGTAATGAGTGCTGATTTTGCCCACTGTGGTGCGGGGAACATGGCGACTGGAGCCCAACTTCGAAATCCTCCCCCATCTTTTAAAATGTGTGCAACCATGAGAGACTTTTGAATGCTGACAAAAACTGAGGACTGATGGATGTGGGGGGAGGGGGGGATGGGCATGGAGGAGGACACTTGTGGGGATGAGCACTGAGTGTTATGTGGAAACTAATTTGACAATAAACTATTTAAAAAAAAAAAAAAATGTGTGCTTCCTGCAAAGGACCTCTGACTTGCCTCTCTGCATGGTTTTATTGTTTGAAATTTAAAAATTCAGATTCATCTTCTCAGTTGGTCCCCCTGTGCTGATTTTGCCCAATTGTTTTTTTTTTAAGCCGTACTTTTATTTTTACTGCTTTTAAGGTTGTCTTTTTATGGAGTTGTTTTTTAATGCTTATTATTTCTCATTGATTTTACTTTCTTATTTAGTGTTTACTATGAAAGAAGGGGTAGGCTATAGCAACCGGAGGGGAGCTGGGCGCTGGCGCACCGGGGACTCCAGGGCAGTTGGGTGGGGTGAAGGCGGTGGGGGTAGGAGCAGGGCGGGGGAAGCCTCAGTCCCAGCTGCACCCCTCAGCAACTCACAACTTCTCCGAACCTGCAAACAGAGATAAAACCCAGCACACTGCATTGCTGTGAGAATGAACTTGAGTGGGGGGTGCCTGTAGGGCACCCAGCACAGTGCTTGGGCCACATCAGACAGCAAGTGAGTGAAAATTCCTCCTCATTTTCATTCCCCAAGCAGAGTCCTGAACTGACCTTTAAGGAGGCCCGCTCCTCTATGAAAGGGCTGCCACTAGCCTGCAGGGCACTTTTCTGTGAATTAGCGAGGGGCGGCCCTCTGGGCAGACCAGGGCACAGTGCTGGGTGGCAGGCGGAGTTTGGCTGGGCAGGGCACCGACCGCACAGCCACGGGTGGAGACCTCACAGTGACGCAGAAGACAGCCAACCCCATGGTTAACATTCCCCTTTCCTGCAGCGGAGCTGATGAGCACGTGAACCTCAAAGCCAGCCTCAAAGGCCGCTGTCAGACAAAGGTGTTTGTGTGCAGAATCTTTGGGGTGGGGGGCGGGACATACACCCCTCTTTTGCTGTGTACCCGCCTCTTTCCTCCCTGTGAATGCAAGTTCCTTGAGGCGGGAAATTCTCACTTACCTCTCTCTATTTCTCTCTATCCTCTACTTTCTAGCACATGGGAGGTGAACAACGAGTGCTTATCTAATGGCCATGAGGGTGAGGGGACCCAGGGAAGCTGAGAAGGGAAGGAAAAATGGCCCATGAAGCCCTCACTTTTCTGGCCGCAGCCTGTGAGGAGTGGGGGAATACCAGCTCATTGTTCTCCTTTAATCTCAGGTTCACGGACCTGTTCTTGGCCTAATATACCGCAACAGAATTTCTGTCCCAGTTGCTAGTGTGCCCTCGCACTCTGACAGACCTGCACGTGCAGCACACGGTCCCTCTTGCCATGTACTTTGATACCCTAGTGTCCTGCAGGAAGTTAGGTGCTTCTGCTGAAACAAAACACTGACTTCGTATCATGATTATTCACTTCAGTGAGCCCTCGCTGAGTGCTTACTCAGTTCCAAAGACCTCTCTGGGCTGGTGATTGGATGACACGGGTCTGATCTCAGGGAGCTGGCATTTAACACATCAGTTGTGGCCTTAGTCACCTCTGTAGCCACAGTTCACAGGTACTCAGGTTACAGGTTTTGGGAGCAGAAGGAGGGTGTGGTATGGATACGTCTGGTAAGGGGTAGTCGGGGGACAAGGGCTGGGGGGGCTGATGAGACTGTGGGTAGGCTGATCCTTCTTAGTAATGCCCGCAGGGTTGTCCATGTCCAGCTTGCATTCAGCCACCCACGTGATTTTCTAAAATGTACATCTGACCACCTCAGGCTCCTGCTTTAGCAGCCGTTCTCATGCCCATTCTCTCGTCTGCATACATTCCAAGCCTATATTAGCGAGCCCTGAAGATCCTATTCACCTCACCCACTCTGAACCCCAGGCCTCATGACGCACACCTGCTTGGGACTCCCTGGATCATCACCTGTGATTGAATTCCTTACACCTTTGCTCAGGCATTTCCTTCTGTTTGAAGTATTCTCCCTTAGGTCCCTTGTCCCTTGGTTGCTTCTTTCTCATCGTCTGGGGCTGATTTCATGTGTCACCTCCAGGTAGCCTTCCTTGCTCACTCAGGCAGCATTAGAGACACAGTAATCTCCTGGGGGGGGCGGGTCTCCCTAAGACCCTGCTTCTGATTCAGTACACCTGGAATGAGGCCAAAGATTTGCATTTTCTCACAAGCTCCCAGGTGCTACTGAGGCAGGACTGCGCTTCAAATAGGAAAGCAGTCTAGGCTACTCACAGGGTCTGATTCAATTTCAAGCATCTAGTACCCCTTATCCTGGGGGGTGTCAAAGACTGCTTTGAGAGTCAGATAAATACTTTCAACTCTCCTCCACAAAATGCAAATACACAACTAGTTTTGCATAGATCTTCTGAGATTATATTGCCTCCACGCACATCCAGGTTGGTGATCCCTCCCCCAGGGCCATCACGTAATTCAATGGTTACATGCGCAGCCCTTGTGTTCAGAAGCCAGCTTTGCTACTTAACTAGCTGCCCTTTCCAAGCCTCAGTTTCTTCATTAGAAAAGTCATTTAAACTTTTAGAACAAGATGATACTAATAGCAACTTTCTCAGAGGGTTATTGTGAAGATTAAATGAGAGGCAAGGAAAAGTGCTCAGCATGGGGTCTGGTAAACTCTTGATAAATCTCCTCCCTCTTCTTCTCCTTCTCATTAATAATGGATGTGTATGGAGAAGCGCTGCAGCTAGAGGAACTGGGTGCCCCGGAGGGGCACTCCCCTCTTCCTGGGACCCCTCAGAGGGAGTTGGGGACAGAGGGAGGCTGTCTCTACCCTTCAGGGAGGACCCTGAAGCTTTCAAGAACTTGCATCCCAGAGTCACTCAGCTTCTAAGGAGCAGGTTTTGGAGCCCCACCCAAGAGCTGGTAGTTTTTTCCTTTATTTCCCTGGATGAACATAAGCAAACAAATGAAGGTACAAGGTCTTTTTTTTTCTCCGTATCAAGATATTTAAGTTATTTTGCCACGTTTAAGAAAATGATATTAACTTTAATTTTCATCATTTTCGGCAATGTAACAAAGCTGCCTGTGAACTTTTTTCAACATATTAGTCGCTTGGGTGGTTAATTATTAGCCATTAATTTTGGTGAAGCTTTTTGCAAAGCGATGGCTCCAAAGAGCCATTTACCTGTTTATTCATACTTTCCACCAAAGACCTATTTTTCTTTACAATAAACCCAATTAAACATGCAGCCCGCTTTATTTACTTTTACAAAGAAACTCTGACCTGTAAAAGCCCCTTTCTTTTCATCCCACTTTCAAAACAATTCATTCATGTATTTTGGAAAGTTATGCAAATGAGCTTCCTTGATTTTAGAGGATTTCTCTGGAATTGATTTTGGGATTCTGTATTAATTACCACTACCCAGGCAGAGGGGCTGTCACATAATGGATATATTTAGCAAGAATGACAAGGCTGATAATTATGCACAAGGCGCCTTAGAAAAGGGACTGTTTACTTTGATGTTTAATTTCAGCAGACTTCTTTAGTTTGTTAAACTTAATCAAAAGCAATCAAAATACACTAGTGTGAATTACAGCAAATTAATTTCAAACCAGCGGAAAACATCATGTCTTTCAAATGCGAATTTCGAGCTGGAACTTGGGTATGAACCGCTCAAAGAAAGGAAGTGGTGAGTTGTTGAGTGTGCTCTTAATTCAAGAGCTTGAATTAGGATCTGAGTGAGGACTGGCAGGATTCTGTAAGAAACTATGCTTTCAGGAAAGATGGAGGCTAGGAATGACTTTCAGTTTGGGGTTTAAGGTAAACTCAGTGTATGCCTTGGGAAAGTCACTTAAGCCCAGCTTCTCAGAGCCTCAGTTCCTGATCTATTCAACAACCTAATTCTTGCCTTGCTACTATTATCAGTAAAAAACATTTTACCTTTACCATTTTTATTGAGTGTTTGCCCTGTGCCAAGCTCTGGGTGTATCCTTATTTCCCTTGAACCTTACCATGGCCCCATTGGGGGATCCAGAGCCAACGGCCAAGAAAGAATTCTTGAAGATGTCTTTAGTGCAAGAAGGTGATTTTATTAAAGCACAGGGAAAGGACCCTTGGGCAGGGGCACGAAGAGCTGCCTGGGGTTGTGAAGTGTGACTGGTTATGTACTACGAAGTGGGGGAGGTAAAGTCAAAAGGGAGCCCTCCAGAGAGACTTTGATATGCTAAAGAAGACTCAAGATAGCTGAGGCCTTGCTGTTGTCAAGCTAAGGTTGTTTTCCCTCTAGTAAGGCATTAACATTAGGACAGTAGGGGGTTCCTGGAGAAACGTTTTACTCTGTCTGCCTCAAGTATCTGTCAATGGGCTGCAAGTTATAAGGAAATTTAATTTTACCTGCCATTTCCTTCTTGCCTTTGTTCCCCATGTCACTATGAAGGGTGATGTTGGGGCTCCCACGAACTGAGTAGATAGGTTTCTGGAGATTAGGTTATTGATAAGATTGGCTATTCAAGCCAATGCAAAAGATTATATTTCCCTACCCTGGAGAATCAAATGAGAAAATGGATGTGGAAATATGTCAAATATATACAAATATCTTATAATTTACTAAGATATTTGTAAACTGATGGAGACCCATGTCCTGTATGACTGTGATCTCTATCCCTTGGTCATTTGCTTCCTTTCCTTTCCTTTGTTCTTGGGCAGCCAGGAGTGCCTGAGAAATGTCACACACTACCCACCTGGTGGGAGGTGGGTTGCGTTAACTAGTACTTCGTCCTCAGCTGGCCACATGCTCCCTCATCACCTTGAAGTTGGTGTCCCCAGCGAACAGGTGAAGACTCTGTTCCAGGACTCTCTGAGCCAGGCAGTCTCTAGATTACCCCACTAGGGACATGGTGTTTAGTTTCAGCAGACTTCTTTGGTTTGACAACTTAATCAGGAGCAATCAAAATATGCTTATGAACATATAGAAAATTAATTTCAAGCCAATGCAAAAGATCATATTTCCCTACCATGGAGAATCAAATGAGAAAATCGATGTGGAAATATTTTGTAAAATGTGGACTGCTATGCAAATGAAAGTATTAATAGCGAGAGAGCAAGTCTAACAAGTATGTGGAGGCCAGTTCTGCAGATGAGGATGCTCTACTCTTCCATCTCATGACTCATCATGGGAGCCTGGGTTTTATTTTACAAGATTTGTAATTCATTGGGGCCCACTGAGTCACTCAAACATTGATTCACTGAACACATTTTCTGAGTTTACCTACCAAGATCAAGGTACAAGGAGAGGGACACAGAGCTTTTTAAGATGTCGCCTTGACTTCTGGGAGCCCACGATGTAGTGACAGAGATAAACACGTACATTATTCATGGTAATCCAAGGATCCATGAATAGGACCATAAATGATTACACTTGTTTGGCACTATTTTAAGGATAGAAACTTTGCCTTATTTACCAATGCATCCCCAACTACTGGCACACAGACGGGCTACATTAAGTATATAATAAATGTTGTTGAATGAATGAGTTTTAAACAGGTCCTGGATATCAGAGTGGGCATGCAGAGAAGATGACAATCAATGGAACTTTGAAAAGATTAACCTAATATTTATGGGTGGGGAGGTTCTGAAGGACACCCCAAGATGAAGGAGCAGTGTGAGGTGTTGCAGTACCATGTCTAGTTGGGTATAGCATTAAATGAGGGTGGCAGGTTAATTGTGACCACCCTGGGGTGGGCTTTGGTTCCCAAGCTGCAGAGGCTGATATTTATTCTGCAGGTTTTAGAAAAAATGAGTGCCCTACACTGTGAGACAGCCTGTCACTCTCTTGACCAGATTGCCCAGGGTTTGAATCTTGGCTCCACTCTTTGCCATCTGGGTTAATTTGAGCTAGTTACCTAAGCTTTCTCCACTGCAATACCTCAAGTGTAAACTGGGGATGACAATCACCTTGTTTTGTGAATTGTTGAGTGTAAAGCACTTAGAACCATGCTCTGCATATGCTGGGTGCCCTGAGTGGATGTTAGCTGTTATTATTAATTGGTGTTTGATGGCCCAGGTGGGAATCTTAGCTTTGCCACTTGTCAGCTATGTGACCTTGACATAGTGGCTGACACTCTCCAATTCTCATTTTCCTCTTTGTTTTCTTTTTAAAGTTTATTTATATATTTATTTATTTAAAAAATATTTTTANGACGCGGGGCTCGAAACCACCAACCGCGAGATCATGACCTAAGAGAAAGTCGGACGCTTAACCGACTAAGCCACCCAGGCGCCCCTTATTTAAAAATTTTGTAAACATTTATTCAGTTTGGAGAGACAGGGAGAGACAGAGTGCAAGCAGGAGAAGGGCAGAGAAAGAAGGAGTCACAGAATCTGAAGCAGGCTCCAGGCTCTGAGCTGTCAGCACAGAGCTCAACATGGGGCTCAAACTCAGGAACCATGAGATCCTGACCTGAGCCAAAGTCGGATGCTTAACTGACTGAGCCATCGAGGCACACTGAAAGTTTGTTTATTTATTTTTGAGAAAGAGAGAGAGTACACACACACAGGGAGGGACAGAGAGAGGGAGAGAGGGAGAGAGAAAGAATCCCAAGCAGGCTCTGCATGGCCACCGTGGAGCCCAATACTGGGCTTGAACTCACGAACTGTGAGATCATGACCTGAGTCAAAGTTAGATAGATGCTTAACCCACTGAGCCACTCAGGCACCCCTTCATTTTCCTCTTTGTAAATGGGCTGGTAGAAGTGGACCTGCCAAGGTTGAAGATTAGATAACATGTGCATTTTATGTAGTGCCACCTGAGAGCAAGTCAGAGCAGACCATGGTCTGGGTCAGGAAGGTGCCCCCATGATGAGAAGAAGGTTGGATGAGACACGAGCAGTGGGACCTTCTTGGAAACCACTGCAGCTGTTGATATGAGAGACAATGAGCTAAGCTTCTGTGAAGCCAGAACTGAAGCAGTGCCTGGGGCCATGGTGAGAAAAGGGGAGAATGGATTTGAGAGACTTGCCTGTTGGACATGGAGGTTCATAGGAGGGAAGGGAGAAGAGGACAATGAGGTACTCACCCACCCGACTCCTGCAGTCTGTGTGCACATGGACTGTGGTGAAGAACCAGGAGAAGAAGGTTTGGGGATGCACAGAGATGACGAGCTTACTGCTGAAGCAGACATGTGGTTGGGAGGGCTTCCAAACAGAGAATGTGTACACTAATCACACTTTGGCAGAGTCTGCATTTTTAAAGAGATTAACTTACCCATGCTATTCTTTTAAGAAATTATGGTCAACATCACTAATGATTAGGGAAATGCAAATCAAAACCACAATGAACTATCACCTCACACCTGTCAGAATGGCTAGTATTAAAAACAGAAGAAACAAGTGTTGGCAAGGATGTGGAGAGAAAGGAACCACCGTGCACTGCTGGTGGGAATGCAAACTGGTGCAGCCACTCTGGAAAACAGTATGGAGTTTCCTAGAAAACTTAAAAATAGAACTACCATATGCTCCAATAATTCCACTATTGGGTATTTACCCAAAGAAAATGGAAACATTAATTTGAAAGATATATGCACCCCTATGTTTATAAAAACAACATTATTGATAATAGCCAAGATATGGAAGCAACCCAAGTGTCCATTGATAGATGAATGTATAAAGAACATGTGGTACACACACACACACCCCAAAATATTACTCAGCCACAGAAAGAATGAAATATTTCCATTGGCAACAACATGGATGGATCTAGAGAGTGTGATGCTACGTGAAATAAGTTAGTCAGAGAAAGACAAATACCATATAATTTCATTCATATGTGGAATTTAAGAAACGAAAAAATGAACAAAGAAAAAGAGAAAGAAGAAAAAAACCTCCACCCAGACTCATAAACGCAGAAAATAAACTGGTGCTTTTGCCAGAGGGGAGGTGACTGGGGGAATGGATGAAATAGGTCAAGGGGATTAAGAGTACACTTATCATGATGAGTTCTCAGTAATGTATAGAATTGTTGAATCACTATATTGTATACTTGAAACTAATATAACATTACATGCTAACTATACTGGGATTTAAAATCTTATGGCAAAATATACATAACATAAAATTTACTAACCATTTTAAAGCAGACAGTTCAGTGCATTAAGCACATTGTTGTGCAACCATCAGCACCAGCCCTCCCCAGAACTTTCCATCTTCCCAAACTGAAACTCTGTACACATTGAACTCTAACTCCCCATTCTTCCACCTCCCAGCTCCTGGCATCTCCTGTTCTACTTTCTGTCTCTATGAATTTGACTCTTTAGGAGCTTCATGTAAGTGAAGTCATAGAATGTTTGTCCTTTCATGACTGGCTTAATTCACTTAGCATATGTCATCAAGGATCATCCATATTGTAGCATGCATTCAAATCTCCTCCCTTCTAAAGGCTGAATAATATTCTATTGTGTACATCAACCACATTTTATTTATCCACTCATTTGTCAATGGACATTTGGGTGACTTCCACCTTTTGATTCTGTTGCTATGAACATGGGCATACAAGTATCTACTCATATCCTTGCTTTCAGTTCTTTTGTGTGTATACCCAGAAGTAGACTTGCTGGATCACATTGTAAATCTATGTTTAACTTTTTTAGAAACCACCATTTGGTTTTCCATAGCAGATACATCATTTTGCATTCCCACCAGCAATGCACAGGGTTTGATTTCTCCACATCCTCAGCAAGATGTTGCTTGTTGTATTTTGTTTTGTTTTCCTCACTAAACCTTTGTTTTAATGGGGCTCAAAAATCTGTGACAGATTTTTGGTCAAGTTGTTTCTATTAAAACGTACTGCTTTAAAAAACTAATAACTTAGGGGCACCTGGGTGGCTTAGTCGGTTAAGCGTCTGACTTTCGCTTAGGTCATGATCTCGCGGTTCGTGGGTTCGAGCCCCGCGTCGGGCTCTGTGCTGACTGCCAGCTCAGAGCCTGGAGCCTGTTTCAGTCTGTGACTCCCTCTCTCTCTGACCCTCCCCTGGTCACGCTGTTTCTCTCTCTCTCTCTCCTAGAAATAAATAAAACATTTAAAAAAAAATAAAAAACTAATAACTTAAAATTGCCAAACACAGACACACACACACACACACACACACACACACACACACCCCGTTCACCTTTTCTTCTGAAGGTTTTAGATGCATTGTTATCAGCAGTCAGTCTTTTACTATTAAATTTAAGTGATCAATTGATAAAAATAATTCTGAGACCATTCTTCCACCACTGATTAAAACTGGGGAGGCAGGTATTGGGAATAATACTCATTTAGGCTTCTGAGCTTTCTGGTGACTTTGTCAGCCTTTTTGTCCACTGCTTTGATGACGCCTACAGCAACTGTCTGTCTCATGTCACGAACAACAAAATGGCTCAGAGGAGGATAGTCAGAGAAGCTCTGAACACACATGGGCTTGCCAAGAACCATATCAATGATGGCGGCATCACTAGATTTCAAGGACTTGTGGCCAGTCATCTTCCAGCTTCTTCCCAGGACAATGATCAGTCTCCTTCAGCTCAGCAAACTTGTGAACAGTGTGAGTACTGGTGCAATCCAGCACTGATTTGGCCTGGATGGTTCAGGATAATCACCTGAGCTGTGAAGCCATCTGCTTCCACTGGTGGGTCATTTTTGTTGTCACCAGCCAAGGGTGCCAAGACAAACATATTTGACAGACACGTTGTTAACCTTGAAGCCCACACTGTCCCCAGGAAGAACTTCACTTAAAGCCTCATGGTGCATTTTAAAAAACTTGATTTCAGTTGTAACACTGACTAAAGCAAAGGTGGCCACCATGCCGGGTTTGAGAACACCAGTCTCCACTTGGCCCCTAGGGACAGTACCAATATCACCAATTTTATGGACATCTTGGAGGGGCAGACAAAGGCTTGTCAGTTGGACGAGCTGGTGGCAGGATGCAATCCAGAGCTTTAAGCAGTATGATTCCACTGGCATTGCCATTTTTATGGGGAACTTTCCATCCCTTGAACCAAGGCAAGTCAGCATTTGACTCCAGCATGTTGTCACCATTCCAACCAGAAAGTGGCACAACTGCTACTATGTCGAGGTTATAGCCAATTTTCTTAATGTAGGTGCTGATATCCTTAACTATTTCCTCATATCTCCTCTGGCTGTATGGTGGCTCAGTGGAATCGATTTTGTTAACACCAACAATTAGTTGTTTCACACCCTTGTGTAAGCCAGAAAGGCATGCTCACAGGCCTGCCCCTATGTGGAGATACATGCTTCAGATTCACACCAGTAGCAACAATCAGGACAGCATGGTCAGCCTGAGATGTGCCTGTAATCATGTTTTTGATAAAGTCTGGGGCATCAGTAATCTGGGGCATCAGTGATGGTCACATAATACCTGCTGGTCTTGAATCTCCACAGGGCAATATCAATGGTGACACCATGTTCATGTTCAGTTTTCAAGACCCATCTTTCCCATGTCAGCAGTCTCATTCTCAAGATTTTCAGTGGTTCTTTTGTCAAGCCTCATTCATAGATCATATGGCCAGTAGTGTTAGACTTGTCCAAATCTACATGTCCGATGATGGGGATGTTGATAAGAGTCTTTACCTTTCCCATTTTGGTTTAGTTTTAGTGGTGGTTTTCATTATACCTGTGTTCTGACAGCTGACTCATTATGAAAAAAGCTAGTTTGTTTTGTTTTTAATAATAGCCATCCTAATGGGTGTAAAGTGATGTCTCATTGTGGTTTTGATTAACATTTTTCTAATGATTAGTGATGTTGAGAATCCTTCCTTGTACTTATGGGCTATTTGTATATCTTCTTTGGAGAAATGTCCATTTGAGTCCTTTGCCCATTTTTTGAATTGGGTTGTTTGTTTTCTGTTGTTGAGGTGTAGGAGTTTTTTATATATTCTGTACATTAGTCCTTTATCAGGTAAGTAATTTGCAAATATTATCTCCCATTCTGTGGGTTGCCCTTTTACTCTCTTGATAGCATCCTCTGATACAGGAAATTTCTTAGGTTTGATGAAAGCTATATTAAAACTTGTAAATGTCTTTTGTGTCGTATCTAACCACATTACTTCTTGTATCATGTAAGAAAGAATCACATCATTTATGTTAAGCTTCTGGGATAATGTTGCAACCATATGCCTGAGTGAAGCTACTTTATTATTCTATTGGGTTGATTATTAGGCATATGGATGTACAATGCCAAGCTTTAGATCCTTGTAGCTTCCCTTCTGAAATTTCTTATATGTATCAATGATCCCATCAATCTTCTGGTTCCTAGGCCTGAAAGTACTCACTCTCGACTCCCTCTCCCTCTCTCTTCATTGGCCACTATAGGAACTGGTGAATTGTTTCCCTTATCCTCCTGGGCAGCTAGATTACATTTCAGAGTCTTCTGACAGGTGCATGAATGAGCTCTGGCCGAAAAAGCATGGGCAGGGGGATGCTTACTACCTTCTGGGATGGCAGTAAAAGCTTTTATAAAACCCTCCATGCTGTCTCTATTCCCTCATCTTCCTGTCATATGTGGAATGGAGACACATCCAGTGGAGGACAATGTGGACTATGTTGGAGCCGCAAGGTATAAGGGACATGGGTCCCTGAATGACTGCATGGATCAAGTTTCTCCATTCACCCACATCATACCATGATATGAGTGAGAAATAAACCTTTAGTGTTAAGTCATTTAGATACTGTGGGTTTTATTACTGCAGTTGGCCTGTACAGATAGATCCCCCAACAATTCTGAAGTCCTGTCAAGGTTATCTTCATAATGTGTCTTCCCGTCCCCTCCTTCCCACACCTATTTAGACTATCTTAGTCTTGTTGCTGCTACCCTCACCCCTAAACTTCCAGAATGGTTTATTTACTGGATTACCTGGGTCTAATAATTTCTCCTCTAGTTCACTATTCATGAGCACAGAAAATAAATATTTCTAAGAAGATAAATGTTTTATATGCCTATGTTTACAGACCTGTGTTATCCAGGGCCTTTCCCCATAGGATGCCTTCTTTCCTCTCCTACCGTCACCCATGGAACATTCACTGTCCTTCATCCATTCGTGCTTACTTTTTCTTTAATTCTTTTGTTCTTTCATGCTCTCTTTCTTTCTCTCTTTCTTTCTCCCTTCCTTCCTTCCTTCCTCTCTTTCATTTTAAATCTTGGTTCCATCTATTCTTCCTCTTATCTCCTTATCTAAGGCTTAACCATCCTTCAAGTTCAAGTGTTTTCTCTCCTCCAGGGACCCTTCTGTGAATTCCTGTCTTACTCTCTGTCTCATACCTTTGGTACTTGACATATATTACTCTTTATACATATTAATGAATGTCTTCAGCCACACCAGAGATTCTTCACTTTGGGTTCATCAATGGGATATGGGAATCCCCTGAAATTATATGCCAAATTCTGTGTATGTGCACATGTGTGTTGTCTTGTTTTAAAGCAG
The DNA here is from genome assembly GCF_008692635.1 of Crocuta crocuta. Taxonomy (NCBI): domain Eukaryota; kingdom Metazoa; phylum Chordata; class Mammalia; order Carnivora; family Hyaenidae; genus Crocuta; species Crocuta crocuta. The sequence continues at coordinate 468,340 of NW_027530408.1, read as the reverse complement.
AACTGAACTCACCAACTTCACACATCCCTTGCATTTGTGAGTCCATGGTTCTGGGATATCTACTGTCCCTAGAAAACAATTCATGGGAGCTGAAACAGGTATGACACCTCAGAGGTGAGAAAATATTGAGTGAAGGCTCACACAGGAAGCTCTTATACTCTTCCTGCTTTAAAAGGAGCCACTGCCTGTCGAGCTTCCAGGAAGAGGGGTCAGAACTCCTGCCATAGAATGACTCCCTGTCCCTGACACAACCTCATACTGGCCTCATTCCCTTCGGTTCACACAGGCAGGTGGTTTGTGGAGGTGACGAGAATGGGCCAGAGTCTCTCCGGCTTACTTTACTCCTGATCCACCTCAGAGCTGCTCAGGGTGGGAGGGCTAGCTCTTGCCAGATGCTGGGGCAGGAAGAGAGCTCCCCTCTCTTGGTCATTTCCCTGAGATAATTCCATATTAGCCAGCAGCCCATCTTTCCATGGTTTCATCTCCATACTCATAATATTAGTCTCCTGTCTAAGATCCAATGATCTAGGCCTGGTGGCCTTTGATACTTACCCTTCTCAAGGGAGCCCTGGCACAGCCCCCCTGGACCTGTCTCCTCTGCAGTTCATATTGTTTGCTCGGCACCCAATCCTGGCAGCCAGCAGAGCGCCTTGCTAGCTTTCCCTCTACAGCTCTTTGAATGTTTAATACATTCTTAATTAAAAGCTGGGCACCTCATCTATTTCTGTCAATTGCTTCTCTGTTGTGAAGAAGACAGGCCTACAGGAGGTAAATGTCAGCCCTGCACCCCGCCCTCTTTTAACACGCACAACTACACACCTGTGTGTGTGTGTGCACGCACGCACACACACAAACACACAGAGAAAGCAATAGGACTCAGTGCTCTATTTACATAATACTATTGACATTTTGAGGCTAAAATTATGTATGCTACTTTAATTTGCTGTTAAATTAAATTATGAATGTTTGGAACGTAGTAATTTCTTTTGTTCTATGAACAGATTGTTTTATATATCTGCCTATATTACCAAGTTATTAATTTAATGATTTCATAATAGCAGCTCATTCCTCTGGGTAATATAAAGGCTGAAGTGCATGCTCCATACAGCACAGGCAGACGCTGCTTGCCCTACGTGAATTGAAGGTTTTAGGAATAAAGATATTAGTTTTGGCAGAATGTTTAAGTGTGCATAGGAAAACTGGAGGGATGTGTCAGGTCAGCTCCAGCTTCCCAATCTCATTTTAAAAAGGCAGGACATGGTCCATTGCCCATGAGACCAAATGAAAAATAATTTTCTTAAATAAAGTCAAGCACCTGGCTGATGGTTAGTGAGTCTGAGAGCTGCTGCCTGCCTGTTCACTCTCGTAGCCCTGGACACAGTGCAGCTTTCACTGCAGCCTTTCCTCTTGCAGGTCTGTGGGGTTATTACCCCGTCAGCATCCAGCGATGGGCTGCCATGGCAACAGGGCATTGGCTCCATCATCCAAGTCCTTGCTGGCATTCAACCTTGTTGTAGGCAAAGGGCAAAGGGCCAGGTGCAATGTGGTGAGGGGAATGAACGTGGAGTCTGGATTCTGAGGAGACTTCCTCCATCCCTGCGACTTGCAGCTTGAGCTCTCTGAAGCTCAATTCCCTAATCAATAAAATGGGGGCACTGAGATAATATATCCAGCCAATTTTGCAGGAGTTGTATGGTTCAAACAATGAAGGAGATGAGGAAGAGGAAATGCTTTGTAATCAGGAATGGACAGGGCTTTTTGGGGGCTGCAGTTGTGTGGGTTGTGGGCAGGTACCACTAATTACCACATGCAGTGATAGAGGGGCAGCCTTCATAATTTCCCCTATAGCCTCAGGGACTCATTGCTTTCTGGATTTCAGTTCCTTCTGTTGACATCTGAGATTTGAGATAGGTGTTTCCAAGGTCTTTCCACTCCTGGTAGTTTCAGGAGAAATCACCAAAATGTTTCATTTTAGCTGGGAAGCCAATGATGAAAGTAAAGACTTACAAGGAGTCCCAGCACATCCAGTCGTTCAATAAACATTGAGCACCTCTAAGTTAACAAGTACTGATTTAGAGCTGCAGATAAAACGGTCCCTGACACAGGCATCAAGGTGATGGTCTAATGGGAATCAGATGCCTGCAAAGGTATTTGGGTTGCCCCTGTGGTTATTGGGGCACACACCCATCCCAGACTGGGGCCAGGAAAGGCATCGGAAAGCCTAGGCTAAGATCTCAAAGTGGACATCCATGCAAAGAGGGGGTGAGGGATGGGAATGACAAAGGTGTTTCTGAAAGAAGTAGGAACACATGAGAGATGGAGGTAGGAGAGAAAAATACAGCCTGACTGACTTGTCCAGCCTGGGGTTGTGAGGAGATTGGTGAGATGCCAGGCTGGAGTGATTATCAGGGGCTGTATTTGGCAGACATTGAGAGCCCCATCAGGCAAAGGGCAACTGGGGAGCAATGGAAAAAGGAAAGCATCAGATCAGTGCTCTAGAAGGGACACCATGGCTGCTGTGGGGAGAACAGTTTCAATAGGGACAGACTGGAGGTGGGGAGGCCAGTTAGGAGACTTGTAGTAATCAAGGTGGCAGACAATGAAGGTCTGACTTAGGTAGTGCAGTGCAGTGGGGAGAAGTGCATAGATGCGGGAGGTGCTCAGAAGGTAGAATGGATAAGGCCTCCTGTTGGTTAGATGAGGACAAAGTAGAGGTGCAGAGGTGCAGCTAACAGATGTCTTTGCAGTGGCCCTTTGTTCTTTGGCTTCATCCCTCTCTGCCTCTTCTATCATTTCTCAAAAGGGAACTCTGATGCCAACCTCTCCTCCCACAGCTGACACACAGTGGCACAGGAGTAAACCCATTTACTTAGATGTGCGTACACACACATACACACACAGGTCTCAGCTACTCTGTGTGCTCAGTAGGGTAGGTAAAAAATACTTCTCTGCAGAGCTGACAGATTGCCAAATCAAAAACAGTGTCACTGCTTACACTTTTCTTCACTGCCTTTTTTTTTTTTTTTGTCTCTGCATGTCACCTCTATGAAATATTCCTGATTTCCTCGAGAAAAAAAAATGAATTCCTTTGTTCTGTGCTTTGTCTATAGTCTTTATTATTTTCTCTGTTTTCATGTTACTTTCAGGCATAGTAGTGTATCTTCATCATTTCTGGATTCCCAGTGCCTAGTACCATGTCAGGCATGGCTACAGTCATAACTTTTTTTTTTAAGTTTATCTATTTTTGAGAGAGAGCATGAGTGAAGGAGAAGGAGAGAGAGAGAGAGAGAGAGAGAGAGAGACTAAGACACAGAATCTGAAGCAGGATCCGGGCTCTGAACTGTCAACATAGAGCCCAATGTGTGGCTCGAACCCATGAACTCGATCATGACCTGAGCTGAAGGTGGACACTCAACTGATTGAGCCACCTGGGCACCTCTACAGTAACCACTTTTGAATGACTGATGATCCAGTAGACCCCAAAGGCACTGGATCTGATCCCTCATGAAGGGAATTCTGGAGTTTACTTCCCAACTTGCCTCAGAAAAAGCCTGGACTGGAGCATCTGGGTGGCTCAGTTGGTTAAGCATCAGACTTCGGCTCAGGTAATTATCTCACAGTTTTTGGGTTCTAGCCCCATTTTGGGCTCTGTGCTGACAGCTCAGGGTTTGGAGCCTTCTTTGGATTCTGTGTCTCCCTCTCTCTCTCTGCCCTTCCCCTGCTCATGCTCCCCCCTCTCAAAAATAAATAATAAAATATTTAAAAACAGAAAAAAAAAGAAAAAGTCTAGATCTCCTATCTTGAGCTTGAGAGTTTCAGAATGGTTGCTTTGTAAATGTAAATAGAAGTAGGCTCAATCACTATTTGGAGGTGGGAAAGATGGAGACAGGGCACTTGTGGGGATGAGCAGTGAGTGTTATATGGAAAACAAGTTAACAATAAACTATTAAAAAAAAGATGGAGACAGAAAGGGAAAGAGAGAAGGAGGGTTGGCTAGGCTGAGGTGGGAGAGGCTAGGGAAGGGTTGCTCAGGCACAAGATAGAGAGATAGTGAAGATTAAAAAGGGCAGGGAAGGTGACAAGGGCTATGTGGAAGAGCTCAGGGTGAGCCAGGAGCCAGGGCTGGAATGGAAGATGAGCAGTTGATGGTGATTTGTCCCAAGAACATAGGGGAGGAAATCAGTGTAGGATTTGTCAACTAGAATTCAGGAGAATAGAGGACAACATTTTTGGGACATCAGGGGAGACAGAGAACAAGAGATAGCTTGCAGTGAAGTATCCATAAGGACCAGATGTACTTGTTTTGTTAATGGTTGTCTACCTAGGCCTGAGGCTGAAACTTCATAGGTGATCAATAAAAAGTGGATGAATACTGGGTGCTGTCTTTTAGAACCATGCAGAGGTGGAGGGAAGAAGGATGCCAGAGGGTAGGAGTTGTACACAGTCCCCTGGATCTGGATCTCAGGACTGGCCTATCAGCAAAGCAGGGTAAAGGCAGATTCATGGTCCTGGGTTGCTTTCAAGGCATTTCCAGCTGGATTCCAAGAGTCGTTTGTCAGTGTTAAATTATTGCTTTTGCACTAAGCATCATGGACTGAGCAAGTGATGGTTTCAGAGGTCCTTAGAGGAAGGGCACTAGGCAGGAATTGGGATCAAGGCTGTGGATCAGGGTCTCCTAAAGAAGGAGGTAGGAGTGGAGTGGTCGCCAAGGAAGGACAGGGAGTCTCGGTTTTTAATGCAAAACGTAGGGTGTCTTTTGTGCTTCACAAAAAGACCCCTTTGTGGATAAGAATGGAGGTGAGGGTGTAGGTTATGGTAGAATACTTTACCTAGGGTGAAGAGCGTCTGCCTTTCCACAGTCTCCAAAGAAAAATTCTGGAGACTTCTGGAGGCCATTTGGAGCACTTTGAAGTCTGGAGCCCTGGGATATTTAATATTTCCAGCAATGAACTAGATGATGAAACAGAGCACGCTCATTAATTTCATAGATGACACACAGCTGAGGCTGGAGGGGCACCTTGGAGTATTGGATTAGAATTCAAATTGAATCCAGTAGGTCTTAGAGATTGGTCAGAAACCAACCAGATGAGATTCTGAAAGGACAAGGGCAAAGTGAAGAAAAGGCAGTCACATGAATGATGAGGAGGAATGGTTTGCTGTATCCCAACTCTGCCTGAAACCCGAAAACTTTCTTGGTCTCCCTGCCTGATTCATTACGGATGACATGTACACATAGCTGGCAATGAACTTGCACTGTTCTCTCCTTTGAGCCTTGTGATAACCTTCTGAGAGAGGTATGGCTATGAGTAAGTTCATGGAGGTTCAGAGATGTTAAAAAATCTGCCCAAGGCCACACAGTTGATAGGTGTCAAAGCCAGATGCAAATTGCATTAGCACTTTACAGAGCTCATCCAACACTTACCTCAGAGCTCTACAGTGTCATCTGATCCTCAACCTTATTCTGAGCTAAGATCCTCCCTTGATCCTCCCCCTTCCCCCCAGGACAGCCCCCCATTCCCTCTCCAGCATCTTATTCTTTGATCAGCCAAGATCCTGGGGTGCATCAGTTCAACCTAATAGTTATCAGTGCCCATGCTTATAAAAAATCTGGATTCATCCCCATTGGACTAGACCGACCCTGTTGACCCACTTTGGGTCAATCCAATTATGCTCACCTGGTTTGCTGAGAGTGCTTGGAGGGAATTGAATCTCTGGGTGGGTGGAGCTACTATAGATGCACCTGCTAGGTCATCCCTCAGTTCTGCTTGGCAACAGCCTTTATGTGTCTCTGGTCAGCTCACCTCATTACCGGCCTATTTATTATTGTGGTGATTCTATTTAAGATAAGATGGTGGTCATTTGGCATAAACTCCCCCAACTCCCTCTTCTCATTATCTTTCAACCCATCCAAGTGTACATCAACCCTCACCTTCTGTTCTCTTGGCTAAGGGTAAGGAATTATTTTCCTGTCCACTCATCTTTGCTGTGCCCCTGGCCCTCCCTGTCCCATGCACTCCTCCAAGCACCCCACTTGGTAGGTTCCTTCTTCCTGGTCCTTAACCACACTCCAGTCAGGGTCAGCTTATAATGTTCCCCATAGAGGGGAAGGTGGATGCGGGGGAGGGGGAAGATCACAGAGATCTGCTGCTGTGGTGCCAGTGATGTTCTGGTTTTCTGGTTGCATGAGTGTTTGTGGGCACTTTAAATATATGCTGTCACAAGTAGCCACTATTATATATTTTAAACAATGAAAGTTGATGAAAATAGCTCTCCTTCCACCAGGCTACAGCACCTGTTTTTCTTAGTGAAGTTCCTGGAAGACCATCTAGCTTCCTATCTCTGACTTCATTTCTTGTTTCCTCTTTACCATTCTCCTGACCACTAATATGTCTCTGTGCAGCCCACACCTTGCATGGCTTCCCCGTTGTGTTAATTAATTAGCTTCTCATCTTCTGAAACTCCTTAGACCCCGGCCATTACTCTGTCCTGGTTCTGTCTCCCTTGAGCTCACAGCCTAGCATCTCCTAGTATCTTTGCTGGCTCCTGTTCTGCTGATTGTGTTCATGTCTGGAATCTCCCAGAGTCCTGTCTCAGTGTCTTCCTTCCCTTTCCTTTTTTAGAAAAATGGTTATTTATTTTTGAGAGGTGGGGACAGAGGATCTGAAGTGGGCTCTGTGTTGATAGCAGAGAGCCCAGTTTGGGGCTCAAACACACAAACCACAAGATCGTGACCTGAGCTGAAGTCAGACACTTAATAGACTGAGCCACTCATGCACCCCCTTCCTTCCCTTTCTTCGCACCCCTTCAGCAGACCAAAGTTCTCTCTTGGCTTCACCTCCACTCACTAGCACACATATCTGGTGCCCTCATGGTCTCTCCTACATCACAAGCCTTATCTGAACCACCAGCAGGTAGCTCCCTCCATTGCTTCCTCTCCCACCCTATCTGCCCCTGGACCCATTTTATTGCCACATTCAACTTGCCATCCTGCTGGGTGCCAGCCCCTAGGAGTTAGACTCCTCCATATTTCTCACTTTCCTCACATCAAATTGAGGGTCAACTTCCTCCCCAGAGTCACGGTCTCTGTTCATGGTCACAGTTTCCTAACTGATCCCCTTGTCCTAGCCTTCCTCCTATTAGTGCAGGGCTGATCTTGCCAACAATTTACCATGTAATTCCCCTGCTTAAATTCTGAAATTCCTCCTTTTTGCCTACAAGTCTGAGTCTAGATTCCCTAGCTCATGCCCCCCTAACCTGATGCCATCTGCCTCTTTGGTGACAATTCCTGCCTTTTCTATACTTGGCTGCTTGCAGGTCTCAAGGACACCATGCTCTTCAACTGCTGTGCCTTTGCACATGTTGTGCATGTGGCTCAAATGCCCTTCCCCTCATTTGCCACCTGGAAGTGTTATTGAAGCCTCCTCGCTTCCGACTAGGGGCAGTGGCACCATGCAGGGCTTAAACGTGATGGTCCTGTAGTCACGATGCCAGGGCTCAGATCCTGGTTTTTGTCCTTGCAGCGCTATTACTTGGGTCACATACCCTGAGCTCGCTAGTCTTTTCTGTAAAGTGGAAATGAGGAAAGTGTCTACTTTGTAGGATCATTGTGAGGATTAACCAATCCCTCTGTTAAGTACCCGTCCCAGTGCTCAGTGAACAGAAAGTTCTTACCTCTTGCTGGTCCTTAGTAATGCTGGAAGGATCCTGTTCACCCTCTAATACGTAAGTCTGATGCTACCTACTCTGTGCTCCCTGACCTTCCAGAATTAATTTTACCATTTGTTGATCCTGAGAATGCAATTATGACTGTTTATCTCTCTAAATACACCATACATTCTTCATGTTGTAGTCCCCAGAGTCTGAGACTCTTTAATGTTAGACGAATCCTTTGCTCACATCTCAAGGAGGCTTAGTTACTTAAGGGCTGTTGCAATTTTGGACAAATTATCTGATCTGGTTTACTCGTGTACAACTGAGGCCACTGTGAAAGAGATGTTGGATTCTGAAATGGAGCTCTTAAATTGGAGGCAAAGTTCATCTGTGAGCCTAAATCCCTAAAGTGATTGGATGGAATAGCTAGAAATCAGGACTAGTCAGAAAACACACATGGCTCATTAGGAGTGTGGCTGTGGACAGAGTAGGGAACTACGTCATGGAGCCAGTGTGCAAGCCTGTGCGTGCCTGTGCACCCAGCTGTGCAGGGCTTGATGGGCTGCCACGTGCTGTCTCACTGCTTTCTGCCCCAGCAGCTGGCTGTGGGTAACTGCAGATGGCCTGGCCTGCCTCCCTAACAGTGATCTCAGGGGGCAAAAGTCATGTTGCTGCACTGAAGACCAAAAGCTAACCCTACTCATAGTCATGGGAGAGGCTTCCCAGATAGACAGGCAGCCTTTGTGGGTCTCCCAAGCACACAGGACTTGTATGCTGCCTGCAGGGCTGCCAGCACATTCTTGGGCCTGGGCTGGGAAGCAGCTGACGCCAGTCCTGGGCAGGTGCCCATCCTGCCTCCGCCTCTGCAGGCTGCTGGCAGATGCTCTCTGCCCCAGCTCCCCGGGTGGGGTGGGAGACTGGGGTACAGAGTGCTTGCTCTTGTCCACAGCCAGGATCTGCTCTGCCAGGCTGTGGTGTCTTCTGCCTGCCGGGCTCTGGTCTGCCCACCATAGGTCCCTCGGTGTCTCCTCTCCAGCGACCTTTAAGGGTTCAGGGTGTGTCCTCAACTGGGGCTACAGAACCAGCTAGGAAAGCAGTTCTGCTGTCTGCTTGCTGGCACTCCTCCTGCCTCATGTCATGACTGCTTTCAGTCCCGCTGGGGCTGGCCCTGTTGGAATTTTGGGAGCCGCCTATGGATGGCTCCTTTGGGACCCCATCTGCAGCACATTCCTGCATCTCTATTCTCCACCTGCATGTTAGACGTGCTGGCCCCATTCCCAGAAAAGGCTCGGGCCTGACCCCTTCACTTCTTTTGGTCAGGGACAGTTCTGATATTCAACCCAGTTCTTACATGAAACTCATTGGACATTGTCTCCTGTTTCTCCAGCACAGAAGTGGCTTCCTTGCCCCCTGAGGTTCAGGCACAGCCTACCTTCTGGTCTATAAATGACCTGGTGGGCTTGTGTAGTGCAGTGTAGTCTGGACTGTGGAGGGGATGGCCCTGAACACCAGGCAGGGGAGCATTGTGGCAAGAGGGAATTTGGGGCTTCTGGGTAAAGGGACGTGTCCTGGGAGGGAAATGGCAGCTTCAGCTGCGTGCCCATGGCTGCCAATTAACAATGTGATCCAGGTGAAGACTGTAGGGAGAGGAGGAGCGTGCCCTGAGGCTGCCCCAGATGCCCACCAGAGCATTTGAAGCTGTGCCATGCTCAGGCCCAGCTGACTTGTCATCTTCCATGTGGCCTTGCAGGATGAAGACATTGAAGCTTGCCTCCTCCTAATGACCTTCAGCAGAGAACCCAAGTCAGCTTCTGAAGCAGACATGTACCCACGTCAGCCCTGCCACCACCCAGGCAATTAACCGCTGCTGTAANGCCTTCCCAACAACCATGTTGAACAAGACTCTTTATAGGAGAAGGGAAAGTGACTGTCTGGTCTGGCAGCAGAGGCAGCCAGGCTGAGAGATGACGGGAGTCTGAATGAAGGAGCTGTGTGGTTTTAATCACTACAGATGCTGTTCTGGGAGCAGATGTAAGACAGCTCCCAGAGAGCATCCTGGGGCCACAGGACCCTGAGGATGAGTGGGGATGACATCCAGAAGATGATATTCTCCCGGATCACTATCCCCCTGGGGCTGGCCTCAGGCTCTGCCAATTACCTCCCTGGCTTGCTGGGCTCTGCTGTCAGGGAGGGGGCCTGAACTAACCCTGTCCAGGGCGCCCTACCTGTGAGTCTGAGGGTGCCCCCATGCTGGGAGTGCTGGGAGGCTGAGGAGTGACCTCTGGGGCGCACAGATGCCTGGGGTCCACGTTGGGGCCCCTCCCTGGAGTTGTTTCCTGCTGTGTAGCAGCAGCACATCGTCCCTGGTTAATCAGCAGTCACGGCTGACCCTGGGAGGAAGGTCTCAGAGGAGAGAGCCTATTTTGAGCTGGTGAAATGATTAGTGGTACCAATCACACACTCTCAGCCTAGACCCTCATGCCCTACTTACAGGCAGTTCCTGAGTTTCCAGGGCCTGCGCACTCCCTTCTTTCCTATCCCTCCTTCTCTTCTCTAAGCCAGATGCCCTCACTCCCCTTTCTTCCTGCTCTCTCCTCCTGTATCCATGGGAAAGGAGACCCTTGAAGCCTTTGAGGGCTCTAGTCTGTTCCTCCAGGAACCTCAAAGCTTTAAAATGACTCACAAGCTTCTAAAGCTGCATTATCCTGACCTCAAGCTGACCCCAGGCATATTATCAGGGTGCTAATAAATACAAAAAAGAGTGAAGGGCTTGGGGGTACTAATGGGGTGACAGATCCACTTCTTTGGGAAGTGGGGGGACTGGGGGTGAATAAGAGAGGGAGTAGTGGAATAAGCCAACAGAGAAGAGTCAGAGGAGTTATCCTGCTCTTGGCCTGTTGCCAGATTTCTCGAGGCTATAGGTGGGCATTTGTTAAGTGACCTAAAAGATGGAGCTGTGCCCTTGGGTCATGTGGAAGAGGTAGCTCAGGGGCCTGGCATCTCTGGGGACATAGACCAGTGGGCTGATCCTCCGAGCATTTGTCTGGCCTGCCAGGTGAAGGCTTGGCACCATCCCCATTGGCTCACTCAGCAAATAGCATTGAGCATCTATTATCTACCAGGCCCTGTGCTAGGTGCCTGGGGATGGTGGGGACTAGGCAGTGCTATGAAGGAAAAGGGAATGGAAATTAACAGGGAGCGCCTACTATAGGCTCTCAGAGGATGTCACAGTTAAGCTGAGACGTGAAGAGTGGTTAGGGATGAGCAGAGCCAAGAGTGGGAGAAGAGTAGTAGGTGGGGACATGAATGGAGCCCCTGAGGCCAGCAGGAGTTTGGCTCTTGGGAGCGGAAGGAAGGCCCATGTAGCTGTAGAGAGGCCAGACTGGTCGGGGGCGAACAGCCTAGGCCTTATAGGTCATGCTAGGGAGTGTGGATTTTGTCCTTTGAAGCATACAGGCATGCCCGTCCTGAGCCTGCTCCTTCTCTGACTCACTGCTCACCCTGGCCCTGATCCACTCTGTTTGGCAGGGGCTGACCAAACTGCAAACTGGTTTTCTAGGTTCTGGGTCAGCAGGCTTGCAGCTAGTCTCAGCCAGTGGGACACACTGGTAGGAGAGGGGGCCAGGAGGGTGATGCTAGGGTACTTCTCCCTCTTTGCCTTAGACAGTGCATCCAGTCCCTTCTAGATTTCCAGTCCCTGAGCAGGTCTGCTGGACATCTAGGCTTGCCATGTTTTTCCCTGCCCTGCTGGCCCAGGGATGTTACTGGCTTCCTATGTTTGCTGATCTCTGGGTTGTCCCATTTTTCCTGTTTGGCTTCTTAGCTTCCTTAAACTCCCTCTGTTTCAAAGACTTATTTATTGAATACTTACATGTGCTAGGGACTTGAGTGACTTTACATACACTAATTCATTTAAACCTCTCTTAAAGCTCTATGAATTAGATTATTCCCATTGTATAAATAGGAAAACTGAGCCACAGATACATTAAAGTACATAGCTAGCAAATAGCAAACCTAAGTGTTGAGCCACATAGTCCATCCCAAAGAACCTGAGGTTTTTTTCATTTTTCATTTCTTCCTTCCTTCCTTCCTTCCTTCCTTCCTTCCTTCCTTCCTTCCTTCCTTCCTTCTAGGCAAAGAAAGAATCTTAAACAGACTTCATGCCCAAAGCAGAGCCAGACATGGGGCTCGATCTCACGACCTGAAGTGAGATCATGACCTGAAGTAAAATCAAGAGTTGGGCACTAAACCGACTAAGCCACCCAGAAGTCCATGAACTTGAGTTTTTAACCTCTGTACTGTAGGTCTTCAGTCTATAGGCCAGATCTGAATAGTATACTAAACTGGCAAAGCCCAGTTATGAGCATGGTTGTAGAGTAAGAGTTGAGTCAGAATCCTGGCCCCCCTTGTGATGGGTTCTGTGATCTTGCATGAGTCATTTCTTCATGCTTAATTTCAGCATGCCCCTTTGGTAATAACAAAACCTCATTCATGGGGTTTTTGTAGGATCAAATGAAGTGATGCATATAAAACATTTGCCACAGCCTGGCATGTAGTAAGTACTGGATGAAGGCTAGCTTTTATTCTTGATCTTACTTTTACACTCCTTCCCTGACCCAGGAGTCCAGCAGATGAGACTTGGGCAGCTGGATCCCACACTGGGTGGGACTGGAACGCCATCAGAACTGGGGTGTGCACACTGAACTCCATGACACTTGGGTCTGTGGCCTCATATCTAACAATGTCCTTAGGTGTCTAGGTTGCCCTGTTGGCTGTTGGCTGTCACAGATTTTGTGTTCTGGGATGAGGGTGTTTTCCCAACATCTCATACTGAGCCTTCTCTTTCCTTGGCTGTCTGTCCTGTGGGGACTTCCTTCTCACCTGGGAGCATTTTGCTAGACTGAATTTGGTCAAGAACACCCAGGCCCAGATCATTGGGGTGATCACAGCTTGCTGAGAACTTGAAATGGTTTCTTTTTTTCCTTTTTGTTTTGAACCTCAACAAAATATGAAGTGCACACAGGCTCACTCACACACATACTCAGTCATACACATTTACACACACACACACACACACACACACACACACACACTACTACTGCTAAAATCAATGATCCAGCAGCAAACCTCAGTGAATTGCTGAGCCTTAAACAATTTCAGCCGGCTGATGAAGATCCCAAATAATTTCCATTCTAATCTATGTTGCTTGACTTCTAAGGAGGTAATGGTCCCTTTGGTGACACGCCGTCCTTTCTGTATACAATTTATGGCTGTGACTTGCCTTTCTGAACTGCTACAAAGTGTGGAGGAAAAACAGCCTTTGAATTACTACTAGCCATTCTTTGTGGAGATGTTGGGCCCCTGGCTCCCATCCTGGGCAGCCATGGTGGGAACTGGGCTGGGGAGGGTGGTGGGAGAGGCAAGGAGGAGATGGAAGGAGCTCTGAATTTGAAATCCTAAAGATGATAATGGTGCTAACAGTAATACCACCTAACTTTTATATGTTTTATAACTACAAAGCACTTGACAAGCATGATTTCCATGCAGTCTTGTTACAACGTGTTATTTTACAGGAGATGAGTTTTCTGTTAGGTGACTAACGTGTTTAGTTGGCAGGAGTATTGTCATAACAACACCAGGTCTTCTGACTACCATACAATATTCTGATGAGTGTGTGGTGTGAGGAGATAAGTAGCAGTTCTCTAAGGTGATTGGAGTCTTCCTGGTTGCACAGAACATGACTCAAGTCGTACATTGAGTCCTTAAGTTGGTTTAGTCCTTGAGTTAAACGGTTCTTTGGTTTTGAGCTGAGACCCATTCAGGTTGGGCCAGTCAAGTCCTAGGTTGAGATTTCTGGGAAGATGAGACAGGCTGAGAGTGAATTGATTTGTGTAAGTCTGTCATCTCCAGAAAATGACCCAGAGTATATGCTTTGCTGAGCCTGGGAAGTCTCTTAACCTCTTTCTAAATCTCAGATTGATCCTAATCTGTAAGAGGGTTGCAACAGTCAAGCCATGGTGAGAATTCAGTGAAATAATTATGAGAGTGTTGTAAATGGTAAATCACCAAAGAAATCTAAAGGAATCTTATTGTATCTTCCATCATCATCATCATCATCATCAACACCATCATCTTGTAAAAAAGGAGAGCATAAATCAGAAAGTGCTAATACATGAAGCAGCATGCTTAAAATTATCTGAGCAGCTTGTTTAAAATGTGGCTTCCTGGCCATACCTCCAGAGACCATGAATCAGAAGGTCTCAGTGGAACCCTGAAAGCTTCAACAAGCACCCTGGGATGATTTTGTTGCAGGCTGTCCATGGATCATACTTTGAGAAACTTTTTCACAGAGCTAGCAGACAAATAAAAGAAATTATACCAAACACAGGGTTTATTTATGGCTATGAAACCTATAAGCCCATGAAAATGTGTGTACACGGTCTAGAAACTTTGTGTGGGTTAAGCTGTANGAGGAACTTAATGGAGGACCATCGGGGAGAAGAAAGGGAAAAATAGTTGGGGAGAGGGAGGGAGGCAAATCATGAGAGACTCTTGAATGCCAAGAACAAACTGAGGGCTGATGGGGGGGGGAGGGGAGTGATGGGCATGGAGGAGGGCACTTGTGGGGATGAGCACTGGGTGTTATGGATGAAGCAATGTCAGAGGAGGGGTCACCAATAGTGTGGTCCACCTCCCACCATTCCAGGACAGGAGCAGCCTCCCCGAATTTTCTGGTCTTGCTCTATCTAGTTTCAGCCATCTGAAGTGAGCTGTTAACACACCCTTGTGAATTTGGGTCTTGGTATTGAAACAGCAGTATTAAGACAAAGGAAAGAAGTATCTATTTATACTAAGACAGTACAACAGTTCATCTACTTTATTAGTCATAATTAAATCACTCAAAATGAAGTTGAAGACTCTAGACTTTTGAGCTGGAGAAAATCCCCCGTGTGGCTCCCTGGAAAGGATACCTTCTCCAGCTCTTCTCCACCCTGCTATCCTCAGCTGGTGCTACTCTCTTCCCAATGATTCCAAATTTGCTTCTCAAGCTGATACTGATGAACTGACTTTGCAGGTTGACTCTTTTGAGGGCCAGACTCATTTTACTACAGAAAAGTAGTGACTTATTTTTGAAGAAACCCACCTAAGCAGAATGCACAGCAGACTCCAGCGTGGCCTTTAGGTGAGATTTGCATTTATTTTGCTAGGTAAAGTCACTGTCCTGTAGATCAAATTTGTGTCTGCTGATTTACATGGTGGCTAGAAACCTTTCGGGGAAAAATATTGGGCTGTTATTTGAGATCCTCCAGCCCTGCTACTGTAGGGGCATATGCTTGTGCTGGGGAGGAAAGAGCTTATAGGTGTTTCCTCAAATTCTGTGGGTGGGGAACCTTGCGTGAGAGTGTAACTGGACGAAAAAGAGCACTGATAGTCTGGGAAGGGACAAGAGTGGAAGGAGGCTGCAGTGCCAGCAAGCCCAAGCTC
>NW_027530408.1:392089-453168 GCF_008692635.1 Crocuta crocuta | reverse complement strand
AAGGCAGAATGGCCAAAAAGAGCCTTGGCTCTGATCCGAGAGGACTGTGGCATAAGGCGGGGTCCCCTTGAGGTAGCATCATGGAGCGTAGACCTGGAAGGGGGCTGGCTCCAGCATTTATGTGGGATGACAGGTGGGTGGTGCAGAACAAGAGCACAGCCATCAAGCTTGCCTCATGGTATCTGGGTGTGTTGGTCTCCTCGGGCCAGGCTGGTGAAGCTGTTGTGGGCGGAGGTGGCCACAGGGCATGATTTCCCTGCCAAGCCCCCCCACTGGGCCATCCTCTTCCAAGTCCCTTCACCAGAAAGAGCAGGCTTTCTTGTTGTCTTTCTTTTGGAATTATCTGTCTCTACCTGGTGGCCCTGGGCTGCAGGCCTCTCTGGTACCCAGTTGGGTATTGTTGGAGACACAAATAAAACCCAGATAACCTGCTGTGGTGTCATTCTTCACGTCTCAAGGTTCCTATCCTGCCCACTCTCTACCTTTAAGAGTGCCTGTTGAACTATTTCCAGAGCATGTAGTCCTCCTTGGGGAAGGGAGGAGGAGAAAGTGGCCTATGGCATCCTATCTGGGGACCACCTCTCTGTCCTGGTACTACCAGAGGAGAAACTGGCAGGGCAGCCAGTCCTCAGTGTGAAGCAGGAGAACAGCAGGTGAAGCTGTTGGTGACATCACAGACAGAGGCTGGTCACCTGGAAGACTGCTCAGCATAGTCTCAGGTGTCTCTTTGTTTGCCAGCAGCCCTTGAGGCCACTTCTGGAGAGAGTCGTGGGTTGGACACTCTGGGTCTGAGTCAATGTGTGCTAATGTGGCCATTCTCTGTGTCCTACCACCGAAGGAAGGTGGGATTGTGAGACAGTTCAGTAAAGCAATCCATCTGTCACCTGCAGTTAGAGTCTTTGGGAATCATTTCTTCTAACAGAGCCACAACCCAAGCGCCTACAGAAGCATGGGGGCAATTTTGGAGCTGGTCTTCTATTCCAGCAACCTTTCCACCATCTAGAAAGGAACATGCCTCTTTGACTTCTGTGATTTATTTGTCTAAACCTTTACAGCCAAGTTTTTACCATTTGTTTTAAAGTTTATTTATTTATTTTGAGAGAGAGAGAGAGCGAGTGAGAGCATGACAGTGTGGCAGGGGCAGAGAGAGAGAGAATCCCAAACAGACTCTAAGCTGTTAGCATGGAGCCTGATGTGGGGCTCAATCCCATGAACAGTGACCTGAGCTGAAATCAAGTGTGTGATGCTTAACCAACTGAGCTACCCAGGCACCCCAAGTTCTTAATTTGCCTAACATGGTATTTGATGTTGTGGGGATGAGATGGATGAGACAGTCCCTGACTCAGGGGAGCCCACCATCTAGGGAGAGGGACATCAGCATTGATGACGAGATGTGCTATGGTACCATTAAGGAGATTCAGGGGGCTTCACAGTGGTGGCAACCATTTGAGTTGGACATTGAAGATGCCAGCAGAAGGTCTTCAGGAAGACAACTGAAATAGGTAGAGGGGGACATACCTAGCCAAAGTCTTGAAAGTTCAACACATGGCTGAGAAGGTATGAAAGTGGAATTCGAGGCAGAGGGCTTTTCTTCCAAGAAGCTACAGTGGATTGGAAAGTTAGACCTAGGTTTAACAGTAAAGTTATCATTAGTTCGTTGGCACCATGGTTGAGAGAATGCCAGGCATGGAGATAACTCTCCTAGTGTTTTTATACTTTGAACCCTCCCTCTTGTGTCATGATGGAAACTTCTGGCCTTGTTAATGCCTTGCCAGGCATCACCAAGGCGATACTGGGGTAAGCAGGACACTTGGGGGAGGGGCAGTTGTGGCTTTTGGTTGTCCTCAGCAGGGGGCTGCCGGTCATCTTGACGTGAAGGCTGAGGGGCAACTGTCCCGTGTGGTGTGAGTGGGTATGTGGGTGGGATAGAGATGCATGGGTAAAAGTCTAGGTTGCTTTGGGATATTCTTTTCTTCTCCACTGTCTGACTTCATGCCTATACATTGCAGGTCTCAAATGAATGAATATTTAATGTTGACTGTCATTAGGCCCTGCATGACAAAGATGTATTTGCTCCACAGTAAGATGATGAAAGAATCCATGTAAGTCTCCATTACTAACAGCAGCAGCTCCATTTGTACATTCAATCTTCTTGGAGGCTTGTTCCATGTCCCCAGTCATCCTTGTTTCGGTGCTGGGCTCAGGGGAGGCTCTGAAAAGGATTGGCTACTTGCGTTCCTGCATGACCTGCCTCCGAGGCTCATCTTTTGCCACTTTCCTCAGTTCCAGTCACCACAGATCTCTCAATCCTCAGTGCCTCTGCATGCGGTTTGTTCTGCCTGGAAGGGGGACTTCTCCTCCACTGGACAACTCCTACTCACCCTTTCAAGTTCAGGTCAAATGTCACCTCTTCCAGGAAGCCTTTCTTGATGCACCTCCCCTGGGTTACTTGATCCCCTTTGTGGTCCCCAGCTCTGCTGTGCTTCCATCACAGTATTGAATGTAGCTGTTGCTAGTAAGTGTATTCATTGCTTTCCTTTTCTGTTTTTCCCCACTGGGTTGAGAGTTTTTGAGAGCAGAAATTGTGTTTCACTGATCTCTGAATTCCCAGTGCCTAGAGGGGGTTAAACTCTGAGTCATCACTCAACAAATACAAATGGAGTACTTTCTCTGTAATAGGCACAGTTTATCTCTTGTTCAATGGGGAGCATGGGCATGAGCTCTAAGGTTCAAAGAATCTTGATGCTCTTGGAAGAAGGCAGGGTGCCTAGTGCATTGATATCAAGGAACAGAGCTGTATGAGATGAGGCTGAAGAGGAAGGCAGGAGCTGGGCTGTGCAGGCTCTGCCGGCCTAGAAGCCTAGGGAACAGATGCTGATGCTAAATTCACGGGGGTATCTGATGCACTGAGCATGCAGCAGGTTTAGTAATGATAGAGGCTGCTGCTTCTATGTCTCCTTCTAGTATTTTAGGAGATTCTAATCACTCCCTTTTAAGAGAGGAGGACAAATAGTAAAAGTTGATGGAAAGGCAACTAAAATGATCAAAAGGGACGGGGGGAACAATTAGGGTTCTGTCTGAAGTCTGGAGTTCTTAAAATCAGGTTTGATAGAGGATGACATGAAATGTTAGTGAATCATGAAAGAGAGTGTTTGTTGAAATCCTGACATCTTGGACCTAAATCCCTCCTTCTCCTCCATCCCCATAAAACTTGACAGGAGAGAATTTTAGGAGAACTAACAGGAATTCTGCTCTGCCCAGTGAGTGGTATAAATTTATGCAACTCTTTATCCTCAAGAGGTATTGCACACACTGATCATATAAATAACTTCAAGAAGGGTTTACAAATTTCAAAGATTAAAGTTCCCTAACAAGCCAAGGAGTGTAGTGTAGTACTTGAGGACACCATCCCCTGAATAAGCTCTTTGCTCTCTTTTCAGAGACCAGCTGCATCAAATCTTCCAGAAATGGCAGCCCACTCCCAGTTTCTTTGGCCAGGTGGCTTTGCTGTTAATTGACTGTCCCAGTCTGTAGGCATGGCAGAGCATTCAGGGTCTGTCTGTTCTGGGCTGTCTGTCAAAGATGTCCTTGACCCATGGGAAAGAGTCTGTGCTGGGCTCCGGGACTTGGTGACAATGCTTGAATTTGAGTTCTAGCCCTAATTGTTTTTATTGTGGTAAAACTCACATAACACAAATCTACCATTTTAACCATTATTAAAGAGTCCGATTCAGTGGCATTTAGTACATTCACAATGTTGTGCAACCATCACTAACCTTGTTTTCATCATCCCAAAAGGAGACCTCATACACCTTAAGCAGTCACTCACCATTTTCCCCTTTCCCTGGACCCTGGCAATCACTGATGTGCTGTGTGTCTCTATGGAATTTCTAGGATTAGTTTTACTTTCCAGGCCTACCTGGTTGTCCAGGTCCTGGCTTCCTTTATGAACCTACTTTGTTTCATTTCTCCCTCTGATTAGATAATCCAGTCACCTCAGCCTCCCATTTTGTTACAAATGTGATTGTTGGGCCTCATGACCTGTTTGTGTGTATCACTCCTTGGCCCTTGCCTGTGATCCAGGTTAAACATCCTGCCTGATTCCATCCTGGGCTCTGAGACTGCATCTTGGAATCGGCCCTCCAGTCTGAGCCCCAGCTGGGCTGGTGTGGCCCGTGGGGAAGGATAAGAGATGGGTGTGAAAGTCCTTGGTAAACTGTATAGTGTAGTTCACCATATAGGGTGGGGAATCATTAGCTACTCCAGGAAGGCAGTTTCTCCATAGTACATCCATGGGACTGGCCGCCTCTGGAACACAAACATGGCCATGTGCCACTCTCCAAAACAATAATATGACTTGGCAGCACCTGACACAATCAGTGGAGGTGGGCAGCTCCTGCCAGGGACACCCGAGAGGAGAGGGTTTCAGCAGCATGGGGTTTTTCATTGTGGTGGCCCTGGTGCATGGTCTGTCTGCCTGCATCCGAGGGAGCTGCAGGGTGGGGGCAGGCTGACTGCCAGCCTGGGGTCCTTATCCCTGCAGACTCCTACCACCTTCATGCAGCGCAAGGAGGACCAAGGGCTGCGTGTGAAACAGCTCTGGAGCATGGTAGATTGGTGTGCAAGCAAAAGGCAGGATGTTTTCACACTGGTCATAGTTGTAAGTCTCTAGCTCTTGCCCAGCCATTTCCAGCCAGCAAGTGAGATGGACGTGAGGGGCTGGATGGCAGTCTCAGAGTCTCTCACTCACTCACTCACTCACTCACTCACTCACTCACTCATTTATTCACTCACTCATCTATTTATTCACTCATGGTTTAGATCTGTACAATTCAATATCGTAGCCATTAGCCACATGTGGCTGTTGAACACTTGAAGTGGGCCAGTCCAAACTGAGATGTGCTACAGATGTGAAATACACACCAGAATTCGAAGGCTTAGTACAAAAAATATTAATAACTCATTAATAATTTTAAAAAGTATTGGTTACATGTGGAAATGATAGCATTTTGGATTTATTGGGTTAAATAAAATGTATTACAAAAATTAATTCCATCAATTTCTTCCTACTTTTTGTAATGTGACTACTAGAAAATTTATAGTTTCCTATGTGATTTACATTATATTTCTATCACACGGAACTGATTTAATCATATCTGTTCCTCTGAAAGAAAGGGGGTGTGAGGCTGACAGGTCTTGGTTAAAAAGCAGGCCCAGCCTGGGGTTTGCCCCTTTAAATAATATCACAGAGTGGGTGAGGCTGGTCCACAGGTCCCTAGACAGGGATTGGGCACCCCAAATCATGAATGGAGGATTTCATTACAAGCCTCTCTTGAGGGACTTAGCACAATGTTTATGATTGATTAAGGCACTAAAGCTGTTCATTATTTATGTTTTCTGGTTTGTACTTCCCTGCGTCTCAATAGTGTGGGAATAGGAACTGAATAAATTACCCACTGATGTGGGAATTCATGTAACCCATAACTCTGTACGCTATGTGTGTGTGAGTGTGTGTGCACATTTTAATGAGATGCAATTTTGTTTCAATTTGGGAAATCCCCAAAGCTCCTCTGCTTTGTTTTCTCTGACTCTAACCCAGCAGCTTTGGAAGCAGCAGCAAATGGAGAAATGAGATGAAAACATCTGGGCACAATGCTTCCAAAGGCTTTCTGGTATTTTCTTCCCTGGGAACTTCAGCTGGAGCACATGCCCTCCTCACACTTTAGAACTATGGTCTTTGTTCTTTCTTTGTCTCTGGTCTGCTTTCCCCATGATGGGTCTTTAAGACCGCACAAACCAGAATGTAAGCCCTTGGCAATAAATGAGGACTTCTCAGAGCTCCAGCTGCAAGGCACACAGGTAAGAACTTCGTTTCAGTATTTGAAAGGCTGTAAGGCAGAGTGGAGAGAGCTAGGCACTGGAAAGGATGATTCACAGTCCCATAAGCACTGCATTCATTCATACATCCATTTAACATTGTATATGAGACACATGCTCTTGGCTAGGTGCCGAGGAAACCAAAATGAATCAAGGTTGTTCTTTTCCCTCAAATCATTCCACTGGATGAGAAAACTGTGTAAAAACCAATTGCAATTCAGTACTGCCACGTCTGGGAAGGTGGAGCAGATGTTCTTCTCCCTATTTGTCCTGTTAAGTACACTGAAAAACCCTGGATATTATATAGAAAACAAACATAAATAGACTTTGAAAGGTTGAGGACCCAAGAGAAGATAGTAGTGAATTCCCCAGGTTTTCTTATTGTCTGGTGTATCCCACTTGGAGGTGAAGAAACTGGCAGCCCAGACAGGACAATAGGTACAGAAAGAAAGAAAAACTCCCAACAAAATCCTGCTCTTCAGTCAAAGAACCAGGAAAGAAAACTTTAGACAATGACTTCTGTACTCCAGACAGATACCTCAGAAGAGACTGTAGCCCACCCCCCACTGGCAAGGGAGCCTCGAGGCCCCCTCTTGCCAGGCTAGAATGGGGCACCCCAACCTCCTTGGGTGGTGTAGGTGAGCCTAGTAAACAGTGATGACTTTCATCATCACCCAGTGGCCACAATGTGGCTTGCTCTCTGTGGTACCTGCAGAGACCACCTCGGCAGAGTTAAGAAGGCACTTCCATGGTACCCCCCAGCCAGAGTGGTTTCCTCGGAGGCTGAGTGAAGAGCCCAGACTCCCAGCCCTGCCCTGTGGTTACCAGGGGAAGACCCTGGACTTCTATCTCCACCTAGGAGTAAGGCGGCAGTGCCTCCCCTTCTTCTAGAATGGTGTGAGGAGAAGGTGGAACGTTAAAATTTATCCAATCTGGGGCGCTTGGGTGGCTCAGTTGGTTAAGCGTCTAACTTTGCCTCAGGTCACAAGCTTGCGGTCTGTGAGTTTGAGTTCTGTGTTGGGCTCTGTGCTGACAGCTCAGAGCCTGGAGCCTGCTTCAAAATCTGTGTCTCCCTCTCTCTCTCTGCCCCTCCCCTGCTCACACTCTGTCTCTCTCTGTCTCTCAAGAATGAATAAATGTTAAAAAATTAAAATTTATCCAATTTGGACAGCCAAGAGAATGAAAAAAATGAATGCTGTCGTGGACATGTGGGACTCTGACAAAAGCTGTAACATTTGTTTACTGAAGTTCCAGGGGTTAGAAGAAAGAATGTGGGGTGGGGGACACTTGGGTGGCTCAGATAGTTGAATGTCTGTCTCTTGATTTCCACCCAGATGGAAATCTCTTGGAGGTTTGTGAGTTTGAGCCTCGCATAGGGCTCTACGCTGACAGCGTGGAGCCTGCTTGGGAATTTCTCTACCTGCCCTCTTGCTATCCCTCCCCTGCTCACATATGCACACTCTCACCTCTCTCTCTCTCAAAATAAATAAATAAACTTAAAAAAAAACTTTAAGAAGTAAGAATGTGGGATGAAAAGTATTTGAGGAGATAAAGGCTGAAAACTTCCTAAATTTCGTCAAATTCAAATCCTAGATATTCAGGAAGCTGAGTGAACCCCAAGTGACAAAAGCCAATCTAAAACGTTGATACACTATATGATTTCATTTTATGACGTAATGGAAAATGAAAAAATTATAGAAATGGAGGACAGGGGATGTGTCTTAATAAGGGCAACATGACAGATCCTTGTGACAGAAATATTCTGTACCTTGATTGTATCTTAAATTAATCACAGCCTAACTGAAATTGATATTACCATATTTTGTTAAATGTAAGAATCTTATAAAAAGTGTAATTCTACTTACCTGTAATGTCCTTTGTTTTACTGTTGTATATTTAATTCTACATATTTGTATAACCCCCACAATATATTATTATTACTTTGCTTCAATCCATTTTTTTATAAAGACACACACAAAAAAAGAAATTTACCCATAAATTTACTATTTTCTTGCTCTTTGTTCCTTCCCATAGATCCACATTTCCTTCTGGCATTGCTTTTCAGCCTAAACAGCCTTCTTTAGCATTTCTTGTGGTGTGGGTTTCTTGGTAAGGGATTTATTCTGCATTCAGTGATCTGGAAATGTATTTTACCTTCTGTTTTGAAGGATATTTTCACTGGATCTGGAATTTTTTTTGAAAGGTTTTTGCTTTTTAATAATTTTAGAGCTTTAAAGATTTTCTTCTGTTTCCTATTCTCCAGGTTTTCTGATGAACAGTAAGTCTCTATTCTTGTTCCTGTTCCCCTGTTTGCAATGTGTCTTTTTCTTTGGCTGCTTTAGAGATTTTTAAAATCTTTGTTTTTTGTTTGTTTGTTTGCTTTTTGTCTTCTTTTTAAGCAATTTGATTATGATATGCCTTGATTATGATGATGCTTTCTTTATATTTGTCCTGTGTGAGTTTGGCTGAGCTTCTTAGAATTTTGGATTAATGTTTTAAAAGATTTAGAAAACTTTGGTGTGATATTTTATCTTTTTTTCCTGACAAAAATTTTAAATAAAGATAGGACCAGTATGTTTGATTTTTCCTTTTTTCCCCCCAGGTCCAACATAACTGGCATGACATTGTTATTAATTCTGACTTTATTTAAATTTTTGATATTTTGTACATTATGAATTTCTTCTGCATTAGTTTTGATTTCCTAAAATACTGCATTATATTATTTTGATTACTGAATCTTTGGACAACTCATGAAATATTACACCCAAAACAAGTGCCTCTCTTCATCTTATCTTAGCCCTATCCCCTTCTCATAGTGACTTAAGAGTGCTTTCCAATATCTAGGTTGTCTGAGAGTCTATTCCTATTGGCTATTTTGTTATTTGTCACATTTTCTTGCTTTATTGACTAGCCAATAATATTCAATTATCTATTGCACATTATGGATGATATATTCTAGAGACTCTGGATTTTGTTTTCTTACTCTGAAGAGTGTTACATTTGCTCTAGAAATCAGTTAATCACTGACAGATCACTTCAACTTGTGGAGACATGATTTTATGTCCTCTACGATGGTTCTATTTCAGTTCTTCCTTAAGTTTGGGGCTCAAGGGTAGCCTCTACTCCTAAGCTATGGCCCTTGTTGGGCTTCGGTATAAAGGCTTCTGGGTTTGCCAAAGACCTCTAAATCTGATCAGTTTGAACCTTAAACTCTGTCTCCTCAGCATGAGGTAGCTGCTGGAATATCTTTGCTATGTATATTCCAGCAGCTTTGAATGTTATGCCCTCATCAAATTCATAAGTTGAAGCCCTAATCCTCAAGGTGATGGTATTTGGAGATAGAGTCTTTGGGAGGTAATTAAGTTATGAAGGCAGAGCTCTCATGAATGGGATTAGTGTCCTTATAAGAAGAGGAAGAGATAGAGCTTTTGCTTTCTCTGCCATGGGAGAACACAGTGAGATGGTCTGTACAAACCAGGAGGAAAGCTCTCACCAGAAACCAAATCTGCCTGCACCTTCATCTTAGACTGTTCACCTGCCAGTACTGTGAGAAATATATTCCTGTTGTTTAAGTCACTCTGTGATAGTTTTGTTATAGCAGGCTGAACTGACTCAGACAATCTTCTTATCTTATCTAGCCTACCAGTTATAGCTTTCTGCTGGATTTCTTAGAACCTCATTCAACACATGAGCAGTTCAGAAGTCAGCTAAAATTAGGAAGGCAGCTTTTATGCACATTTTGTGGCTCCCCTTTGGTGGCTCACTCTTTTCTAGGACTTCCCTTCTCAATTTCTAGTCACTTTGAGAACCCTACAGTTTAATCTGACATCGCAGCACCATAAGACATTGCAGCACCATAAGACTGTTGTTTCCTCTGTGAGTTCTATTTCTCATGCGCCATGTGGACTGGGGTCTGCCTTCAGGGGAAAAGCCAATTAAATGCAATTATTCAGTTTTCTTACTGCTTTGGGTTGAATATGTCCCTCAAAATTCTTATGTTGAAAGATTAGTCTCCAGTATATCAGAATGTGACTTTATTTAAATATATATACAATATTTACAGAGGTAATGAAGTAAATATGAGGTCTTAGTGTGGCTTGTAATCCAGTATGACTGATGTCTCCCAAAAGAGAGAAATTTGGACACAGACACACACATACATGGGGAGAGCACCTTCTAAAGATTAAGCAGAGATTGGGGTGATGTATCTTTAAGTCAGGAGATGTGAGAGGTCACCTGAAAACCACAAGAAGCTAGGGGAGATGCATGGACTAGAATTTTTCTAATAGCCCAAGGAAATACCCAATGCTGCCCATACCTTGATCTCGAACTTCCAACCTTCAGAGCAATGAGACTCTAGTTTCTCCATGTTTTTGGTCAGTCTTTCAAATAGTTGCATCTTAAAAAAATATTGTCCCAAGTTTATAATTGTCACTGGCACAGAGATTAGCTCAATCTTAGCTACTCCACTATTACTAGAGCCTGGAAGTCCATGAGCTAACTTCTCCATCTTTCTTGAGTCCTTGCTTGGCAACCTGTAAGCTGATATCATTTACCCCTGAATCCAGTCCAGAGTCCTGGATCTCATCCTGGGGTCTGATATCCTGCCTTCTGATGGTCCGTAAGAAGAATTGGGACAATATTTAGGGGTCTTTAATAGTCAGGTAGATTGGTTATGACTGATCTTAAAATGTTCTAGGAGAAAAACTCTATTTTCTCTTCCTGAGAGTGTTGCAGAGGATGTCAGTTGAGCCATTATTCAAGTACTTGTGCAGGTGGAAGTCTGATCCTACTTGTATGTACTTCTGCAACCGACTTTCATGCAGGTGTGTGTAGATTCACTTGTTCATGTGCATGCATGTGGTGTATTGCAGAGGAGCTGGAGGAGTACCTATTTGGGGAAGAGTATGAATCAGGCTCTTTGTGTTTAATAACACTTCAATTCTCCTTAAAATAGATGGCTCCCTTTTAGTCAACAGTTGAACATAATCTCTTAACTTGGAGTGCTTACCTGTTATATCTCCTGGAAGCTGACTGACAAGGTCCTTGGAGAGCTAGTCCACAGGTCATTAACCATCAATTCTTCTGGATTATCTAAATTCTCTCTCTAGTGAGTTCTATTACTAGAGAGACATATTCGGTACTACATTACTTTAGCTTCCCATAGAAGTGTCTTTTCAGAGAACAGTGATCTAATATTATGTCTTCAGTTTCCATCCAGTGCTGATCACAGAAAGAGTGATATGAAGAATACCCTATAACTTTTATATAACTGCTATCGAAGATACTGTTCGTGATATTGTTCAGTATCTTATATAAAAGCCTAGGAGAATGGCTCCCATATTTTTCTTTTTAACCACAAAATCTTTTCTTCAAATAAAAGTTTATGTGGAAACCTATGCCTAAAATAGGTCAATATGGCTGAAGCTGGAGGTCCTAGAGTTGTGTCTTCCTTCTCCTTCTGCTTTTCTTTCTCCACCTCCTTCTTATCCACTACTTCATATGGTCATTTGTTGAATGACTTGTATCTCTCCTCTGAATCTAGGGTAAAAGTCATTAATGCTAGTTTAAGATGGACACAGCTTGTCTCACCTCACAAATAGCTGTGTTTATTTTAATATAGCCCAGATTTATAATTCTGTGTGTTTCTCTCGTTGTCTTGAATGACAGGAAATTCAGATAAGATGCTCAAATTTAGCACTTATTTTTGTCCTAGAATAGATGCAACAATTTCCCCCATTTTTTTCCAACCAAAGGTGTAGAGGGTTCAATTTATTAAAATCCCAAATTCACAGTACATTTTCATCCCAGAGTTGTATATGTATGCAGGCATATATTTTTTTACTTATTATTATTACCTTTATATTTTGTTCTCATTTCTCATTCCTCTCCCCCCACTACAACACTCCCCCCATCATAGACAGCTCTCTTCTTTTTTTTAAATTAATTATTTTATTTTTAAATTTACATCCAAGTTAGTTAGCTTATAGTGCAGTAATGTTTTCAATGGATTCCAGTGATTATATATAACACCCAGTGCTCATCCCAACAAGTGTCTTCCTTAATGACCCTTGCCCATTTAGCCCATCCCCACCCACAATCCCTCCAACAACCCTCAATTTGTTCTGTGTATTTAAGAATCTCTTGTGTTTTGTCCCTTTTCTCATTTTTATATTATTTTACCTCTCTTCTCTTATGTTCATCTGTTTTGTATTTTAAGTTTCTCATATAAATGAAGTTTTATGATATTGGTGTTTCTCTGACTAATTTCTCATAGCATAATACTCTTTAGTTTTATCCACGTAGTTGCAAATGACAAGATTTCTTTCTTTCTTTCTTTCTTTCTTTCTTTCTTTCTTTCTTTCTTTCTTTCTTTCTTTCTTTCTTCCTTTCTTCCTTCCTTCCTTCCTTCCTTCCTTCCTTCCTTCCTTTCTTTCTTTCTTTCTTTCGATTGCCAAGTAATACTCCATTGTATGTATGTATGTATATGTGTGTATATATATATATATATATATACCACCCCTTCTTTATCCATTCATCCATCGATGGACATTCTGGCTCTTTCCATACTTTGGCTATTGTCAATAGTGCTGTTATAAACATTGGGGTGCACGTGCCCTTTTGAAATGGCATATCTGTATTCCCTGGATAAATACCTAGTAGTGCAATTGCTGGGTCATAGGGTAGTTCTATTTTTAACTTTTTGAGAAACCTTCATACTGTTTTCCAGAGTGGCTGCACCAGTTTGCATTCCAGCCAACAGTGTAAAAGGGATCCTCTTTCTCTGCATCCTTGCCAACAACTGTTGTTGCCTGAATTGTTAATTTTAGCCATTTTGACTGGTGTGAGGTGATATTTCATTGTGGCTTTAATTTGTATTTCCCTGGTGATGAGTATTTTGAGCACTTTTTCATGTGTCTGTTAGCCATCTGGATGTCTTCTTTGGAGAAATGTCTCTTCATGTCTTTTGCCCATTTCTTTACTGGATTATTTGTTTTTTCCGCGTTGAGTTTGATAAGTTCTTTATAGATTTTGGATACTAACTCTTTATCTGATATGTTATTTGCAAATATCTTCTCTTATTCTGATGGCTGCTTTTTAGTTTGCTGAGTTTTTCTTTCTAGAGAGCTCTATTCTAATAGAATAAATGTATAGCTTTATCTTAGGATATGTTTCCGCAAAAGGTATTTTGTGTGTGTGTGTGTGATATAATATATGCTATGTATATAAAATATATGAAGTATATATAGAAATTTATTTCATATATTTCTCACCACCCACTATGGTTTCAAGACCTGTATACATTGCTCTATGTAAATATAATCTAGTCCTTTCAACTACTGCATAGTACTGTTTGGTGAGTATCCACCACACACCTGTGACATACTCAGGTTACCTCCAACTCCTGGTCACCATAAATAACATTGCAACAAATATCCTTATACATATGCCCCTATGCAGTTGTATAATTACTTTGGGAATACAGCCATTGGAATGGAATTTCTGGGTCGTAGCATATGTATCTGTTTATTTTCATGGGTATTGGTAGATACCTCAGGATGGCTGCACCCATCCACATTCCCACCAACAGTGAAAAGGATTCTTGCTTCTCCAAGTCCTCAACAACTCTTGGCATTATTCATTTTTATGATTGCCAATTTGTAAAGTATTTTCCATTGCTGTTTTAATTTGCATTTCTCTTATTCATAATTATTTTGAGTAGATCTTCGTATGCTTATTTTAGATTATTTTGGATTTCTTGTCTGTAAACAGCCTGTTTGTATCCCTATTATTCTGTTAAGAATGCTGTTGCTGTCTTTTCCTGATTGATTTTCAAGGGTTCCTGAGTTTCTGGTACGTTCTAGACTCATTATTTAATAGAAGTATAATGTGAGCTACATAATCTTCCATTAATCACATTAAAAGAATAAAAATGGAATAAAAGAATAATAGAAATTAATTTTAATAATCTATTTAACCTAGTCTACTAAAATGTTATCATTTCAGCATGTAATCAGCCAGTTTTTTTCATAATAAGTCTTCAAATTCCAGTTTGTATTTTATACTTACAGTATCCCTCAATTTGGACTAGCCACATTTCAGGTACTCAGTAACCACATGTGGCTGGTGGCTACTGTATTAGACAGTGAAGCTATAGTTATAAACTCTTTTTTCAGTTTTATCATTGCAAATATTTTCTTCCATTTTAATATCTGGCTATTAATGATATTTTTTGGATGAGATATCCTTTCTGGTCTAATATATGGCCATTTTAAATAAATCTCTGTATGTATTTAAAATAGTTATTCTGTTGTGTATGAGATTTTTTATTCATAAATATGCTTTATATTTCTATATCATAATAATTTTATTGGATTATCCTATCAGTTTTTGAGAGGAAGAGATGTAAAATCTCCCCACCACAATTGTGAATTTGTCAATTTATTCTTGTAATTCTGTTTCCTTTATACATTCCAGGCTATTTTGTTTATGATCTTCTTGGAGATTGCTCATTTTATAAATATCAAATGTTTCTCTTTGCCTCATTAAATGTTTGATACTTAAAAATATCACTACATTAGCTTCATTAATATTTCTTAGTGTATCTTTTTTCCATGACTTTATTTTAAAGCTTTCAATATTGTTTCATTTTAGGTATTTGTCTTTCCTTTCTTTTAAAAAGTGTTAAATAGCTCTTTAATTGAAGATAACAAACCAGCTACTGCAGATCTTTCTCTTTTTCATGAAGGTAATTTTCTCCTCAGCTTTATTGAGTATAATTGACACAAACATTGTATTAGTCCAAGGTGTACAACACAATAATTATATATATATCACCTCATATGGTTATAATTTTTTTCTTGAGATGAGAACTTTTAAAATCTATTATCTTAGCAAGTTTTGAATATATAATCCAGTATTGCTAACTATAGTCATCATGCTGTACACCACATCCCCAGGAGTTATTCATCTTATTACTGAAATTTTGTATCTTTTGAATACCTTTACCCATTGCCATCCTCTATCCCCTACTGTGGCAACCACCAGTCTGTTCTCTGTATGTATGTGTTCAGTTTTATAAGGTTCCACATTTAAGTGAACTTGTTCATTTGTTTTCTGTCTGACTTGCTTCACTTGGATATTAGCTTTTTTGATGATGTCCTTTATTACTCAGAGGTCCTTAATTTCTATGTTTAATTTGTTATCTTGTTTTATGTAGTCCTAATTTATATACTAGGAAATATTTTTCACTCAGAATGTCTATTTTTCTGTGTCTATCTTGCTCAGACACTCAGATATGAAATTGCTTTGGCAAAAATTCCTTAGAATTGGCTTCTAAAGAGCTTATATCTCTTAAAGACTACAATGATAACAGTTGAGATCTCTGCTTTTTGCAAGTAGAGAAACAGGGCTCTGACTTATCTTCCTATGTGAAACAAATGAAAAAAAGAAATATATATGTATATACACATGCACTTATGTATGCATACATATATATATAGATATACACATGTATACATATATATATACACACACACACATCTATATGTATATGTGTATATAAATGAAAGCACAGTTTTCAAGTCTTTGGAATTCTGGCAACAAAGACAGTGAACCCTGAGAGATGGAAAACAAATAATGTTATCTCTAGGATTCCCCCAGCTACTACCTAGGGAGAAATTTCAGGCAGCAGCACAGGGAGGATGAAACCATATGGAGAAACCTTAGGAGTCTCTTGAGTTGTGGATTGGTGGTAGGAGTTAAGGATTGCTTAGGAAGCTAGGCCAGGGAAACTTGCAGGAGAGGAGAGTGGAAGCAGCAGAGAGAAAGAGATAGATAGATCAATAGATCTATAGTGTGCTCTGAAAGTTTTTAGTAGGTCACTCATGAGCCTTCAGGACATGTGATGAGGAAACTATTGAAGCGGAGAAAGAATGACCCAAAAAGAGCAGAATGAGCAAATATCAAGCTCACACAGAGCCAAGTTTAGTCTTGTTCCCACCAGAAACATGGAAAAAAGTACCCTACTCAATTCACTGAGTATTGAATAGAGTAATTAAAAGGTCTTTGCTTCATTAAAGGGGAAAAAAATATACCTAGACTAAACATTGGCCTAGTCTTTCTTAAGAAAGCTTGAAAGCAAGACCCAGAAGGTTAAAACTATTTCTATTTAATGTAACTGCATCTCTGCATCTTAGAACAAATGTCAATAGTAAAGAAATACAAAAATATACAACACCCAATGATGTAAAATTGACAATGTCTAATGCCCAATAAAAAATTACTAGGCATGAAAAGAAGCAGGAGAACCATGATGATGAGAAAAATTAGTCAATTTAAACTGACTTAAAAGAACACAGATGATAAATTGCTAGATAGAGAACGGTGTTAACACACTATATTGTATTTTATATATTTAAGAAGCTAGAAAAAATTGGGAATTTTCATTAAAGATATAAAATATATTTTTTAAAGATCAAAATGTAACTTCTAGGGATAAAAAATATAATATTGGAGATGAGCAACACTCTAGAGTAGACACCGTAGAAAAAAAGATTTATGAAAAGGTTGTAATAGGAACTATTCAAAATGAAACCCACAGAAAAAGAAAAGACTGAAAAAATAAACAAAATATCACTGAGCTGGGGGACAATTTTAAGCTGTCTAATATGCATGTAAGTGGAATCCACAAAGTAGTGCAAAGGTGAATAGGATGGAAGATATAATAGCCCAAAATTTTACAAATTTGGTGAAAACTATTAACCTATAGTTCCAAGAAGCTCAATGAAGCCTTACCATAAGAAACGTGAAGAAAACCAGAGCAAGGCATACAAACAAAATGGTTAAAACCAGTTGTAAAGGGACAATATTAAAAGTAGCCAAGAAAAAATAAAGACCCATTACATACTGAGGAATAAAGATAAAGATGACAACAGACTTCACAAGGGAAATAATGTAAACCAGAAGACAGTAAAGCAATATTTTATAGTACCCAGGAGAAAAACTGTTAATTGAGGATTCTATACCAAGTGAAAGTATCTTTCAAAAATAATGGTAATGGAAAGAAATTTTCAGCTGGAGGAATTCATCAACTGGCAGACCTGCACTACAAGAAATGTTAAAGGATCCTTTAAGCAGAGGGAAAAATGATGCCAATAAATATCTAGATCGTCACAAAGAAATGCAGGGTACTGGAAATTATACCAATGAGGATAAATATGTCTTTTTTTAAATCTTGTAAATATCTTTAAGATAACCAATTGCTTAAAGCAAAAGTAATAAGGTGTATTTTTGGACATAAGTTGTGATCAATATGTGACAAAAATTGCACAAAGATATAGCAGGGAGAGATAAAATCATACTGTTGTGTGTTTTAATACTGCAATAAATTGATATAATATTATTTGAAAATAGTGATATAGTGTCATTTGAAATATATTACTTTAGGGGCGCCTGGGTGGCTTAGTCGGTTAAGCGTCCGACTTTCGACTTTCCCTTAGGTCATGATCTCACGGTTCGTGGGTCGAGCCCCACGTCGGGCTCTGTGCTGACTGCCAGCTCAGAGCCTGGAGCCTGTTTCAGTCTGTGACTCCCTCTCTCTCTGACCCTCCCCTGCTCACGCCGTCTCTCTCTCTCTCACCTAGAAATAAATAAAACATTAAAAAAATTTAAAAAAAGAAATACATTACTTTAATGATAAAACAGCCAGTTAAAGGCCCCACTTAGAGCTAATAAACCAGCAAGCGAGATAAGATGAAATATTAGGAGCTACTCAGTAAGACAGTAGGCAGGAAAGGAGGTATAAAGACCAAATAGAACAGAGACAAATAGCAAGATAGTAGATTTAAAGAAAATGATATTAATAATAACATATAAAGTAAATGATCTAAAGGGCCCAACTAAAATGCATAGATTGTAAGATTAGATAAGAGCAAGATCCAATCCAGTATATTCTATATATAATATGATACGTAAATAGTAACAGGATAAACAATACACTATGCTAAAGTTAATGAAAGGAAAATTGGAATGGTTCTACTAATATCAGACAAAGTAGGGTTCAGAGAAATGTTCAGTATAGTGACAAAGAAGGTCATTTATATCAGTCATAATGATAAAGGGATTATTCCATTAAGCATTATAATTCAAAATATTTATGCACCTAATAACAAAACTTCAAGATATATAAAGCAATGCAAGGAAAAATAGATAAATCTACAAGTCTACTTGGAGACTTCAACGTTCCCTTATTAATAATTGATAGAAGTAGACAGAAAATCGGTAAAAATGTAGAAAGACAAACAACAAACTAAACTGACCAAATGATATTCACAAAACACTAACAAAAGCACAATGCACATGTTTTTCAAATGCTTATGAGATTTTTTTTTATCAAGATAGGTTATATTCTGGACTACAAAGCAAATCTCAATGTTTATAAAAGAACTCCAAAAGTACAATGTAGGTATTCTCCAACCCAGTGCAATTAAATTAGAAATCAATAACAGAAAGATTTTTGGAAAATCTCCAAATGTTTAGAAATTAAAATGACACACTTCCAAATAATATTTGGGTAAAAAGAGTAGTAAAAAAGAAAATTAGAAAGTATTTAGAACTGAAGGAAAATGTAAAATATGTAGAATGCTATCAAAACAAAGGGAAGGTCTCAAATTAATGAACTCATATTCCACCATATCAGAAAAAAAAAGCAAAATGAATGCACAGTAAGCATGAAAAAGAAAATAAAGATAAGAGTGGAAATCAATAAACTAGAAAACAAAAACTATGGAAAATCAATAAAAAAGATTCATTTCTTGAGAACACCAATAAAATTGATGAAAGGTGACATCACTACAGGTTTAGTAATTATTAAAAGGATAATGAGGGATTATTATAATCAACTTTACTCCAATAAATTTAAAAACTTAGATAAAATGGCATATTCCTGAAAAGAAAAACTACCAATGCATACTCAAGAAGAAAGAGATAACTGGAAAATTTTATAGAAAGAATTAGAAATTACAATTATAAACTTTCCATACAGAAAGACTGGGTAGCTTCACTGGTGAACTCTACTAAATGCTTAAAGAAGAAATACTATTTACACAAACTCTTACAGATAATTAGAAGAGAGAGACTACGCCTTTATTCTTTCCATAGGGTTAGCATTTGTTTGATACCAAAGCCAGACTAAAGCGTTAGGAAACTATGTATCAATAAAACGAACAAGTTTTCAACCAAATTTAAGAAATCAAATCAAACAAATTATAAAAAGTAGAATACATTGTGGGTAAGAAGAGTTTATTCCAGGAGCACACATTGGTTTCACATTAAAGAATTAATCAATATAGGGGTGCCTGGGTGGCTCAGTCAGTTAGGTGTCCGACTTCGGCTCAGGTCATGATCTCACGGTTCATGGGTTCAAGCCCCGCATCGGGCTCTGTGCTGACAGCCAGCTCAGAGCTTGGAGACTGTTTGAGATTCTGTGTCTCCCTCTCTCTCTGACCCTCCTCTGCTGACGCTGTATCTCTCTCTCTCTGAAATAAATAAAACATTAAAAAGACAAAAAACAAGAACAAAAAAATTAATCAATATAATTCACAATATTAAGAAAGTAAAAAAGACAAACCCATACAATCATTTCAGCACATGCAGAAAAAAGATTTGATAAAATCCAGTACTATTCCTAACAAAAACTTTCTATAAACTAGGAATAGAAGCGTCTAATTAAACTTACTAAAGGGCATTTATAAAATTCTTA
The DNA here is from genome assembly GCF_008692635.1 of Crocuta crocuta. Taxonomy (NCBI): domain Eukaryota; kingdom Metazoa; phylum Chordata; class Mammalia; order Carnivora; family Hyaenidae; genus Crocuta; species Crocuta crocuta. The sequence continues at coordinate 433,529 of NW_027530408.1, read as the reverse complement.
CAGCTNAGCACTGAGTGTTATGTGGAAACTAATTTGACAATAAACTATTTGTAAAAAAAAAAAAATTCTTACAGCTAATTTATACTTAGTGGTGAAATACTAATTGCTTTCCTCCAAGGATCAGACAGAACTCAAGGATACTAACTTTCAATAGTTATGTTCAATATTATATAAAGGGCCTGGCCAGTGCAATAAGTCAAGAAAAAGCAATAAAAATATCCAGATTTAAAGAAAGATGTAGAAATATTTTTTTCCTCAGATACTGTAAGTGTCTATGTGGAAAATCCTATAGGCCTACACAAAAGCAACAATGCAATATAGCTTTCTCCAGATCATATTTTCTCTAATTTTTACTTATAAAACTTTTAGGGGCGCCTGAGTGGCTCAGTTGGTTAAGCGTCGACTTTGGCTCAGGTCGTGCTCTCATGGTTCGTCGATTAGGCTCCGCTTCCGGCTCTGTGCTGACAGCTCAGAGCCTGGAGCCTGTTTCAGATTCTGTGTCTCCCTCTCTCTCTGACCCTCCTCTGCTCACGCTGTCTCTCGCTCTCTCAGAAATAAATAAAAACATTTAAAAACTTTTAAAAAAACTTTTAATGGTTGCATACACAGTGTTCAAATAGTTCCTTTATCATTAAATAATGAAATTTGAAAATTTTCTGATATTATTATTAAGGCTGTAGTAAATATCTCTATTAGTTTAATTTTATTCACATTTCTGGGTAAAAGATGATACACATTTTTAAACTGGTGATATGCATTATGAAATTTTCCCCAAGGCAGTTTGTCCTAACTATTAAATAGTATTTTGTTGTTTTTGTTTGCACTCTATTATATTTTGATTCGGGGATGTGAGTTTTAAATTTTTTCCCTGTTGATCAATTATTTCAGTACATAATAATAATAATATTGATTCCCCATTGATCTGAAGCATTATGTAACTATATTCTTAGACATTTAGATAAAATTTTATTTTGTATCAGTACCCTTTTAAAATGATTTTCTAGCTTTACTATTTATGCTAATAATTTATAGTGCTGGTTTCACTCCATTATTTTTGCTCTTCAAAGTCTTTTTTTAAAGTTAATTCATTTATTTTGATAGAGAGAGAGAGTGAGAGAGAGCAGGGGAGGAGCAGAGAGAGAGGAGACACAGAATCCGAAACAGGCTCCAGGCTCTGTGTCAGTACAGCCGTGAAATCATGACCTGAACCAAAATCAAGAGTCAGATGCTTAACTGACTGAGCCACTCAGGTGCCCCCAAAATCATTTTTATTATAAAAATAAAGTCAATCAATTTACTCATTTATATAGATTTTAGAATTGTTTCTCCAAATGAAAAAATTCACTGGGATTTTGGCTGGAATGACATTAAACTTTATAAATTAAGTTTGATGGAGGATTGTGCTCTTTATAATGTAAAATTTTTAATGGGGGGGCATGATACATCCCCCCTCCTATCCAAGCTTTCTCTATGTATATCTTTGATTTCCTCTTTAGCTCCATAATGATTTAGGAAAGCATCTTCCAGTTGATTTGTTTTAAGTGTGCATCTGCATTTGCTTTATAGTCTTATTATAGTGTCTATCAGAGAATGAGGATAATAGCTTTTGCTTCTGAATAAATTTTTGAGGTTTTCTTTAGGGCCTATTATACGGTCAACTTTCATAAATGTTCATGGACACTGGAAAAGAATATGTATTCTCTATAAACTGCCAAGTTTAATGAAAGAGTTTGTAATCACATTATCCATATTCTTCTATTTTCTTATTTTCAAGTCTCAAGAATATGTATTAAGAAATCCCATGCTTCTAATGTGTTTCTGTCAACTTCTTGTATTTCTAGTAGTTTTTATTTCATGTATTTTGATGCTATGTTACTCAAAACAAAGAAGTTTTATATTACTTTATGTGCCTTGTGCATTTTGCCCTTTATCAATTAAATATGGTCCTTTTTGTCTTGTTCCTTGCACTTTGCTTTGAGTTCTACTTTAATATTAATCTTATGGCCTCTGCTTTCTTTTTGTTTATATTAGCCTAGTACATCTTTGTTCATCTTTATATTTTTATACTTTCTGTGTCATTTTAAATATGTGTCTTGGAGATAATTTATGATTGGACTTTTTAGAATTCAACCTGAATGCCTTTGAATTTCAATAGGTGAGTTATCCTATTGTTATTTACTACTATCACAGATAAGTTTTGTTCTACTTCTTTCATCTCATTTTTATTGGCCATTTTAATAATTTAAAAATATATATTCTTTGTTTTATTTTGATAACTGAACTTCTTTTTATTTTCATCTCTAAGTGATTACCTTTAATTAAAAGAACATATATATTACCTTTTTTATCAGAGTCAACCACATATCAATTATAATATTATCAAAATATCTAATATTATCAATATTATCAAATACCTTCTTATATATTATTTATAAATTAGCATAATTTGCTTCCTCCTATCAATCATTCTGTTACTTAGGGTATGTGTTAATTTAATATGTTATGGTTGACTAAATTATTGTGTTTACAGTCATTTTATTATTTAAAAAAATTTTAATGTTTATTTACTTTTGAGAGAGAGAGAGTGGGGGTGGGCGGGAAGGACAGAGAGAGAGGGAGACACAGAATCTGAGGCATGTTCCAGGCTCTGAGCTGTCAGGACAGAGCCCAGTGTGGAGCTGGAACTCATGAACTATGAGATCATGACCTGAGCTGCAGTCAGACACTTAACCAACTGAGCCACCCAGGCACTCCTGTGATTACATTATATATCTTTTCTTTTGATAATTATTTTTTTGACATTTCCTTTTGTGACTCTTGTAGTTATGAAAGTAACTACATTGATGGAAGGTGTTCACTTTAAATTACTTCAATATTTACCAGTCCTTTTACAGAATGCCTCTTCATTGTTGAGCTCTTTATTTTGATTTATTTATTCTTGTCAGCTGTTTTGTCTTTAATTAGCTTTTATTTCCTTCAAAATGACTTTGTGAGTTGTATATTTTTTGTGTCCTTGTATATTTAAGAATATTTTCTATTGCTATTACGTTAGTAGCAACTATCATAGAATTCTGAGGTAATAACATTATTTTTCTCAAAATGCTGTTGCTATTATTCCATTGCCTTTGGCATTTAAATTTAAGATAGAGATTAGCTTGCTATCATTTTAAGGAGAGCTATTTTATTTTCTTTGACTAGATTTTTATATGATTCTTTGTTTTATTAAATTAAAAAAAGTTTATTTATTTTTAAAAGACAGAAAGAGTGAGTGTGAGTGAGGAAGGGACACAGAGACAGGGAGAGAGATAATCTGAAGCAGGCTCTGGGCTGACAGCAGAGCCTGGTGCAGGGCTCAAATTCACGAACTGTGAGATCATGACCTGATGCTTAATTGATTGAGTCACTCAGGTGCCCCTATAATTCTTTCTTTTATTCTTGAAATTAAACATTTCACTAAGGCATTTCTCTATCACTTTTTAAATTTTCATTGTGACTCCTTTTGGTCTGGCAAATCTAATTTTTCATATCAGGAAAGTTTTCTTCTATTGTCCTTAGGTATTGTGATTCCATGTGTTTTGTTTAGTTTTGCTTTTTTTTCAGGGATACCTGTTATGTTTATTTTCATTTACTGTCTACCATACCTATAATATGTTCTCTCTTCTGATTTGTTTCTTTGGGTTTTTCCATTTATTAAAAACGTCTTCTGAAATGTGTATTTCATAGCAATGTTTTTGTTTTGTATAGTAGATAGGACTGCTTTTTATTTATTTCTTTGTTTAATTGTCATATCATATTTGAAATTTTCTTTTTTTTAATGTTTTTTTTTTTTATTTCTGAGAGAGAGAGAGACAACACGAGCAGGGGAGGATCAGAGAGAGAGGGAGACACAGAATCTGAAACAAGCTCCAGGCTCTGAGCTGGCCTTCAGCACAGAGACTGACGCAGGGCTCGAACCCACGAACCGTGAGATCATGACCTGAGCCGAAGTCGGATGCTTAACTGACTGAGCCACCCAGGTGCCCAACATAGTTGAAATTTTCTTACAATTTCTCTCTTGTTTTAAATTTTATATAGCATATAAATTATATATATAGCATATATATATAGCATATAAGTCACATGAGTTATCAATTTTGATAGCAAAATGAGAACTCAAAGCTGACTTTATCATCTACTTTAAAAGCTGGAATATTGACAATAAATTATTAAAAAAAAAAGTTAGAATATTAACCATAGCATTAAAGTTACTCCTCTGCTTGCCTCACCTCCTTGGGTAACTACTATCATCAAATTGTATTTGTCATTCTTTTATTTCTAAAAAATAGTTTATCACAAAGTATGTATCTTAAAACAATATAATTTTAAATGATGTTATAAAATATTACTGTGCAATGTGACTTTCTTTTTTTCATTCAATGTTGTATTTCAAAGATTTATTTCAGCTTCTGTGTACATCTATAGTTTATTCATATTACCTGCCTTGTAATACTCCATTCTATATATCACAATTCATTTAGCCATACTCCTGTTAATAGATACTTGGTGGTTTTAATACTTTTGTTATTATGAACATGTTTTCCTTGTGGAGGTTTTACAGTTTCTCTGACCATATATCTAGGGATAGAACTGCTGTGGTGTAGAGAATATGCATGTTCAAAATGCTGACCTTTTCCCAAAGTGGATGTGCACTCTTGCATTCCCAACAGTGGTGCATGATTTTTTATTCAGGATAGTAGTTCTCTGTCCTCAGGCTTCGATTATTGCTGCTGAGGAATTTACTGCTAATCTAAGTAGGTGATTGTCTTTCCTCTCCATCTTCTTTTAACGTTTTCTCTTTCTCTTTAGTGCTTTTAGGTTCACTACAGTGTGTCCAGGTATGAAGTAAAAAAATATTGTCTTGCTTGCCATATAATTTTGGAGATCCTCAATTTCCAGACAGGTTCTGGTTAAAGTGACCTCTGTATGTGGTTCATAGATAACATGTAAGCGTACACTTTTAAAAAGTAAAATTTTTTTAGAGAAGTTTTAGTTCACAGAAAAACTGAGGGGCAAATACAGATTTTTCACATACTGTGTCTCCTCATCCCCAAACATAGCCTTCTCCACTATCAATAGCCACACCTGAGTGGTACCTCTGTCAACAATTGTTGAACCTATACTGACACATTTCATAGCAATGTAGATAGGACTGCTTTTTATTTATTTCTCTGTTTAGTTATCATAGTTTCATAGTCCTATCAAAAGTCCATAGTTTACATTTTGAATCACTCTTGGAGTTGTATACTGCGTGGGTTTTGACACATGTATAATGACATAGCTGTATCATTATAGCATCATATAGAATAACTTCACTACTGTAAAAATCTTGTGTTCCGTCAGTTCATCCTCCCAACCCCCACCAAATTCTGGCAACCACTGATCTTTTGATTGTCTTTATAGTTCTGCCTTTTCCTGGATGTCATATAGTTAGAATCGTATGGTATATAGACTTTCCAGATTGACATCTTTCACTTAATAATATATATTTAAGGTTCTTCTGTGACTTTTCATGGCTTAATAGCTCATTTCTTTTTAGCACTGAATAATAATCCATTGTCTGATGGCACCACAGTTTATTTATCCATTCACATACTAAAGGACATTTTGTTTGCTTCCAAGTTTTGGCAGTTCTGAATAAAGCTGTTACAAGCATCTATGAGCAGCTTTTTTTGTGGACATACGCTTTCAACCCCTCTGGATAAATATCAAGGAATGTTCTTGCTGGACCATATGGTAAAGGTGTTTAGTTTTGTGGGAAATTGTCTGTCCTCTAAAGTACTACTTTGCATTTCCACCAGAAATGAATGAGAGTTCCTGTGGCTCCACATCCTCATCAGCATTTAGTGTTGTCAGTGTTTTGGCTTTGGTCGTTTTAAAAGGTGGGCAGTGGTATCTCATTATTGTTTTAATATGCAATTCCCTAATTACTAACGTTGAGCATTTTTCATGTTCATTTTTTATCTTATATTTTCAGTTGTAAGGTGTCTGTTAAGGTTTTCTGTCCATTTTTAAATTAAAATTTCTTTCTTATTGTTGAGTTTTAAGAGTTATTTGTATAGTTTGGATAACAGTCTTTTGTTAGGGAGTTCTTTTTCTCCCAGTCTGTGGCTTTTCTTGGTAATGTCTATTGAAAAGCAGAAGTGATTAATTTTAATGAAGTTCCATGTTATCAGTTCTTTTTTTGTGCAGATCATGCCTTTGGGTTATTTTTTTTTTAATTTTTAANGAATTGCATTGAATGTGTAGATTGCTTTGGGTAGTAATGACATCTTAACTATATTTATTCTTCCTGTCCATGAGCATGGAATGTTTTTCTTTTGGGTTATTTTTTAAAAGGCATTGCCATACCCAAGAGCATCTAGATTTTCTCCTATGTTATCTTCTAGGGGTTTTATAATTTTGTATTTTACATTTGGGGCTATGATCCTCTCTGAGTTAATTTTTGTGAAAAGTGGAAGGTCTGTGTCTAGATTTATTATTATTATTATTATTATTATTTTGCATGGATATCCAATTATTCTAGCTACATTTATGTTATTTGTTCTTTGTCTAAGATCAGTTGACTATATTTGTGTGGATCTACTTTTGGACTCTATGCTCTGTTCCATTGGTCTATTTGTCTATTCTTTCACCAATACTATACTGTCTTGATTACTGTAGGTTTATATTAAGTCTTGCAGTTCAGTAGTGTAAATACTCCTTAGAATCAATTCATTGATACAAAACAAATTGCTGGGATCTTGGTTGGAATTATATTGACTCTACAGATCAAGCTGGGAAGAATTGACATCTTGACAATATTGAATCTTCCTATCCATGAATATGGACTATCTTTCCATTTAGTTAGTTTTTCTTTGATTTCTTTCATTAAAATTTTTTAGTTTCCTCAAATAAATATTGTGATGTGTTACATTTTATTTCTGCTGATTCTTAATCATGGTATCTTGTTTCCTTGTGGGTTTGGATAAAATTTTGTGTTGTGAATTCATATATGATTGAATTTAATATGTGGGAATATTAAAAATGTCTGATGGGGTTATTTTAATTCAGAGAGGATTTGTGCTTGCTTCTTCTAGGAAGCAAGGAGCATTATTGACCTATGACCACTTCAGTCTCTTTGAAGGACCTTAGTTTAAATGAGCTTCAGGTTCATTTCCCCCAGTTGGCATAGGGCTACAAGTTTAGTCTCTTGATTTTAATAATACGAGATTTTTTTTTTAGGAGAGAGAGTGAGCGAGAATCCCAAGCAAGCTCCATGCTCAGCATGGAGCCTGATGTGAGGTTGGATCCCATGACCCTCAGATCATGACCTGGGCCAAAATCAAGAGTCGGACTCAACTCACTGAGCTACTCAGGCACCCCTAATGATACAAGAATTTAATTACAAAGCAATCTTGTCTTTATAGTCCTAAGTGCTTCTTCTTTCAAGTTGTTCTTGCTTTCTCCATCTCTCATTTCCTTTAGATTTTCTTTTCTTGAGAACTCTAAATGCTTTATTTTTAAAAAATTTTTATTTTTTTAATTAAAAAATTTAAAAAAATATTTATTTTTGAGAGAGATCAGAGTGTAAGTGGGGGAGGGACAGAGAGAGAGGGAGACACAGAATCCAAAGCAGGCTACAGGCTCCAAGCTATCACCACAGAACCTGATGCGGGGCTTGAACCCACGAATGGCAAGATCATGACCTGAGCCAAAGTCAGACGCTTGACTGACTGAACCACGTAGTTGCCCCATTAAAAAAAAAAAAAAAAACTTTAATGTTTTATTTATTGTTTGGAGAGAAAGAAAGAGGGTGCAAGTGGAGGAGGGGCAGAGAGAGAGGAAGACACAGAATCTGAAGCAGGCCCCAGGCTCTCAGCTGACAGCACAGAGTCTGATGCAGAGCTCAAACTCATGGACCATGAGATCGTGACCTGAGCCGAAGTCAGATGCTTAACTGACTGAGCCACCCAGGCACCCCAAGAATTCAAAATGCTTTAAATGGTGATTTTTATAATCCACCCAGGTCTAGTCCATTATAATACTGAAAGATTGGTAATCATTTCTATGTTTTATTCATTTCTCCTTTCCATTCAATTGTTTTTTGAAATCTCAGCTTCTTTTCATTCTTTTTCATAAGAGGTAATGACTTCTTGCAGATTTCCAGATATTTTCTTCTGATGCCTGGAGGTGATCATTTTTCAGAGGTATGTCTTTCCATGGTGTCTTAGATGCTGTTCTATTTCTCTTGTTCAGTAATTGTCTTTCCTTGAATTATTTTCCTTTATTCATATTCAAACAAATTGAAATCTGTATTATTTTTTTGTTAAAGATTTGTGATAGCTCTTTTCCTTTTATTTGTCCATTTGAGGCAAAATCTCAAACTATCACTTTCTCAGATGTAAAGTTATTGGCTGGGTTTTTGCATATAACCTCTTGTCTAAATGCCAAACTATAGTAATAATTAACCTAGAAGGCATCTTTTCCTGTTGCTGTATGCCTTGTTCTCTGATAAGTTGAATGGATGGAATCCATGAAAAAGTACACTTACTTCCTTGCTTCCCTGATCTTCTCTGATTGCTAAGAGCTCTTGCAGAAGAGATGTAGAAAAATGCAAGGTGTACATTTGGTTACCAGTAAGAGGGGGCAAGAGATTAGGCAACAATCCTCTGGTGAAAACTCAGCTCAGCACCTAGGAATGGGTGCTCAGACTGATGCTTGGCATAGACCTGGGTTTCTGAGTCTCTGAGTCAGAGGGCAGGCAGTGACAGAGGTATAAAATCTTTTCTAAATTAAAAAGTCTTTGTTTAATATGGTACAGAGACTTGATATATCCTAAGGCAAAGCTTGGCTAGGTATTATTCCCTATATACTTCCATTTACTTTCCTGCAAAGTTCTCTTAATTTTATTGGTTGTAAATTTTATTTATTTATTTCTTCAGTATCTTTGTTGGCATTTTAAGAGGATATCAGAAGAGTCTGCACTGGGTACCATGTTAACTGTAAGTCTAATAGATGACTTTTAAATGGCACAAAATAGAAAATACTTAGTGCTACAAATTAATCAATACTGTGAACTCTCTATTTCTATCCTTAATTCTCTTTGCAAAGAGGTGCTTCAGTGGAATTTTCCAAGCTTGCTCTTCCTCAGTGAGGCTATAGAGGAAACTTAGTCAAATTGGGTAGATGGGGAAAAAGAGACTTTTGAGTTTTTCAAGGAAATGTAATAGATATCTGCATGTCAAACTGCTATTACTAATATTTCCTTCACTTTCAAAACTGTCTGGAGACAGCCATAAACATATAACTTGATAATGGATCCTTCCTTCCTTCATTTATTTATTCATTCACCCATCAATTTATTAAGCCTTAGTTTTAAGGTTGACAATTAGGGGAATGAGAGCTCCTTATGTTGCCCATGGTCAATTGAGGGTAAAGGTTTTTAAATACCTAGTAACAATGTGATGTGCAAGCATCACAGCAGACATGGGCATAAGAAAGACAACAGAATAATTGATTCAACTCCATAGAGAAATTATTTTTGAGTTGATTCTTGAAGTTTGAATCATTCACCAACAGAGAAATAACAGGCACAATGGAAAATAATTATTTGAAGCATGGTGTGTATGTGAAACTGAAGTTAGGGATGTGTTTTTGGGAATGGAGGGGACAGGAGAGAGAGGCGAGCTTATGAGGGCCTTACATGTAAGGCTGGAGTATTGTCTCTGCCCTGAGGACCTAAGTGGCCAGTGAAGGTGACTTAGTCTGCTTGTGCTGTTACAACAAATGTCATGGACTGGGAGCTTAAACAACAAACATTTATTTAGTTTGTTAATTAGGCTTAGTTAGTAACAGTTGGAGTGGAAAGACAAACTTGAGAACTTGGAAGAACACAGCTGAAGCATTTTCCCAACACTTGGGTCTAGAGTTTACCTGGTGGTTCTGAATTCTATCTGTGGTAGCAAAGTTTAGGAAGCTGCTAAGTTATGGGAGATGTAGTGAATGGCATAGCTAGCAGGTATAAATCTGGCCCAGTGTGCATCCGCTCTACCAGGATGACAAGATTTATGTTCAGTGTGTGTGATGAGTTATTTTTTTTTAAGTTTCTTTGTTTGTTTGTTTGTTTAGGAGAGAGGGAGAGAGAAGTTGGGGGGGACAGAGAGAATCCCAAGCAGGCTTCATGCTTCCAACACAGAGCCTGACATGGGGGACATGAGGCTTGACCTCACAAACCAAGAGATCATGACCTAGATCTGAAAGAAAAACAAGAACCAAACCACCCAGGCACCCTGTGAGTGATGAGTTCTAAAGGAATGGGCTCCTCATGGAACTGCACATAAAGAAAATTAGCCTTGAAAATCCTTTAGAAAGTTGCCAAGATGGAAACCTCAAGCCTTTCAAAAATGTTTTCCAAGTTGGAACAAGACAGTGTGGATGGAATATTTGGCTTGAATTTGGGGGTCAGCTGTATGAAAATACTTACTCTCTCTTTCAAACACCAGAATCCTACGTAGTATGGTGGGATGCTCACATCAGGAGATGCATGATGGTGAGTGAGAGCCTATCACTCCCTCACTCCAGGGCCTGTGCCCACAGAGTGTAAGAATGGGTGGAATCACCCATACTTCTAAAATTGCTCTGTCTCTCTTTTCATTTTTATAAAATCTTAGTGGTTGCATTTGGGTGAATTAAAGTGCTTATGATGTGATTCAACTATATGCATAGAAGATGCTATGCATTAACTCCTGGACTTTTTCCCACTGACCCTGGAGTTGATCTTGGGACCCATCTCAACTCATAGGTCAATCTAGGCAGTGTAACCAGTCAATGGAAATTGGCATCCCTAAACTATGTTGAGGCTGCCTATTTAAAAAAAATTTTTTTTAATGTTTATTTCTTTTTGAGACAGAGCATGAGCATGAGCAGGGGAGGGGCAGAGAGAGAGGGAGACGCAGAATCCAAAGCAGGCTCCAGGCTCTGAGCTATCAGCACAGAGCCTGATGCGGGGCTTGAACCCATGAATCATGAGATCATGACCTGAGCTGAAGTCAGATGCTTAACCAACTGAGCCACTCAGGCACCCCGAGGCTGCCTATTTTTAAAGATATTTGAAACATTTTGAAAAATAATCAATTGCTAAGAAGACATAAATAGATGCTACTATTCTAATTAGAGAAGGCAGAGTTAGCCTAATCCCCATACCCCTGAAATTGAGCCCCCTGTGCTTGTGTGAAAGTTGGACAAGGGCAGGAGCATGCCTGCAGAGGAGCTGAGCAGGAGATGGGCCAGGGTGGCCAAGGCCCAAGTTGCCAGAGGGAAGAGGCTTTGATTTCCTTTCTCAAGAAGCAGGACTGGGGCGCCTGGGTGGCTCAGTCGGTTAAGCGTCTGACTTCGGCTCAGGTCATGATCTCACGGTTCGTGGGTTCGAGCCTCGCGTTGGGCTCTGGAGCCCGCTTCAGATTCTGTGTCTTCCTCTGACCCTCCCCTGCTCACGCTATCTCTCTCTCTCTCTCTCTCAGAAATAAATAAAACATTAAAAAAAAAAAGAAGAAGCAGGACATAGCAAAAGGGGATAGGCAGTTGGGGGCACACTACCTTTCAGCCAAAATCCCAGCTCTGCCACTACACTGCTACATAAGGTCTGAGTGCCTCAGTCCCTCATCTGTAAAGTGGATAAGAGTTTCTTTCTTTGTGTAGCCTGGAAGACTAAACGCGTGGCATTGGCAAGTCAGAATGAGTCATTGCCTTAGGGGGCTCAGGGGGACAGTGCTGCACCTGGTCCAAGGGCCTGCAGCTGTGGTGATTCCTAACAGAGACCTCATCTCCCCTGCCCTCAGCCCCTGCATTCTTTCAGGGTCCTTCCTTCCGGATGCTTCTCCATAACAATCTGCCTTCAAATAAATCAATAAGTGGACAGATGAGCCAACTAGGGCATTAGAATATTTGCAAAGGGTGGCTTGCAAGACAATGGATGCATAAAATAATCTGTTTCGGCACTGGGTGAATTTGTTCCAACCAAAGGGCCATCACCAATGTCAAAGGCAGTTAGCATCACACTGCCTCTGTATCTATTTCTTGTTAGCTCTCCAACGTTGAACGGTAAACACATTTCACTGTTTTGCAAACCTCTCCAAAACAAATATTCTGACAGCAATGTTAACCATTTTTCTCCCCTCCCTACAGCTCTTCCCATAACTTTTCTTGTTCGCTGGCTCTCAATCCAAAACTTTTTTGTTTGAGACCTGGAAACCTGCTGAGTTCAGGACCAGGAGCTGAGGAAAGTTCCGACAGGAGATTTTTCTCTCTTGATCTCCTTTCTCTTCACACAGCTAAAAATATACATCTCTCCACCCCACCTTGTCAATTCCCCTGTAATTAGAAGGTCCTCCAGATTCTCACCTGGTGAATCTACCCCAGAGCAGAGTAGGATGTAGGGAAACAGGTGGTAAAAGTGGGTGTGGGGGAGGTAGAGCTGGGGGGCTGGGTGAGCCCAGGGGTTTGAGCTAAAAGCTGGTGGTGGGTGAAGGGAGAGGCTCATGCAGGAAAGGTGGGCTCCTGTTTCCAGAGGACATAGCACCAGCATTGTCAAGCACTGAGATCCTCAAGGAGCTCACTGCCTTGTGCCAGAGATGGACATATAAACAGTCACGTACCTGGATGCATACAGCATGCATCTGAAATAATGTTTAAATGTTAACATTTGTTATATCTGGGTAGTGGTGGGAGTTTGGCCGACTTATTGTGTTCTTTGTATATATTTTTATTGCTTGCTTTTTAAATAATGAACGTGTGTACTTCATAAAATGTGAGAAACTTATTACTTTAATAAAAATAAAAATACTATATAGTGAGTTTTGTAGAGGTCCATTGCAAAATGGGAGCCCTGAGGTTTTAGAGTGAGAGAGGCCCTCTGGTTTAAGACAATATCTGAACTAGAGTATAATTAGTTAATTTTTTTTTTCTGCACAGCCCTGTTATCTGAGGACATAGAGAGAGTATTGCTGGAGTGGAGTATGGGGGTTGGGGAGGTGGTACTGGAGAACCAGGCATGGCCCAGACTGGGAGAACTTTATTTACCAGGCTTGGGTGCGCATTTCTGCTCCTTAGTCAGGGGAACCAATATAGATGGTGACATAAGATGGTATGACAGGTAGAACTCAAAACCACAAGAGAAATAAACATAGTGCAATCTTCCTGGGGCATTAATTTTACTTGAACATCCTTGGGGAAGAAGTTGAATAATTCAGTAGCTAGGTAATTTAAAGTATGATTATAGCATTGTAACAAGCCTCTGGCTGGGTTCCAGGCTGGCCCCCTGAGGTGGGGTATGCTGGCTCTGCTCTGCTGTTAGAGGGTCTCTTGGGAAAGTTTGAGGAAGACTGCTGTGGTGACAGGAAGTGAAGAGTCACCATCCTGTTTGTGTGTTAGAAAGGTCTCTTAGTGGCTGGCATGAAGAGGGAGAATAAGATTTGGGGCAGGGAAGCCAGTTAGAAGGCGCTCAGGATAGCTTGCTTTAGAGAGGTTGAGAGCTCGCCATGGTGGTGGCCACAGGGGTAGAAGGCGAAGGCATCTGGCAGTGGAACTGACAGGGACCTGGATATTGCTGGGGGAAGGGAAATGACAGTTGGGAGTCCAGAATGACCCCCAGGTTTCCATTGGTTGGCCACTGGGGGCTGAGGATGCCATCAACGACAACAGAGAATTCAGGGGAAGATGAGGTTTTATTTTGTACATCTAGATGGGGGTAAGCTTGAGACCACTCAGGGAGAGGGTTCTGAGGGGTAAGAAAAGATAGACAAAAGAGCAACCATAGTGAGAACAACTTTAGGGAGCTAGTGGAGGAAGTAGTGATGAGCAGATCCCGGCACTTAACCTCCAGCCACTCAACTTACAGGGGGCCCAGAGGTCCGAGGCTGCTGCAGGCTTCCAACCTCCACTTCCTCAGCAACTCTGCCTGGACTGCAAGTCTTGTTCCCTCTTTCTGGCAAATGCTCTGTTATCTTTCAGGTCCTCTCAGAGAACTTCTTTCCTGAGTGTAAAGGACAATTCCTTCATTGTGCCCCCTTCCACACCTGAACTTCACCATCTCTCCTGTAGCCCTTCCCAGAGTGTTCTGGTTTCCATGACCGCCTTCCTCCACCAGACTGCAGGCTCCTGTGCCCAGCCTTCCATGGAGTAGGTGCTCAATAAATGCTTTCTGGATGAGTAAAAGAATTGTCAAAAGGAAGAGGAAAGTAGCAGAGAAAGAAATAGTTGTAAAAGAGAGAAAGGAAAGAATTCTTGGCGAAGGGCATGAAGTGCATCAAAGAATAAAGCTATTTAGGGGCACCTGGGTGGCTTAGTCGGTTAAGCGTCCGACTTTTGCTTAGGTCATGGTCTCGCGGTTCGTGGGTTCGAGCCCCGCGTTGGGCTCTGTGCTGACTGCCAGCTCAGAGCCTGGAGCCTATTTCAGAGTCTGTATCTCCCTCTCTCTCTGACCCTCCCCTGCTCGCGCGCTCTCTCTCTCTCTCCTAGAAATAAATAAAAATATTTAAAAAAAAAGAATAAAGCTATTTATTTATTTATTTATTTATTTTTACAAATAGTTTATTGTCAAATTAGTTTCCACATAACCCCCAGTGCTCATCCCCACGAGTGCCCTCCTCCATGCCCATCCCCCCTCCCCCCCACATCCATCAGTCCTCAGTTTTTGTCAGCATTCAAGAGTCTCTCATGGTTTGCCTCTCTCCCTTTCCCCCACCATTTCCGCCCTTCTTCTCCCCCTTGTTCCTCCGTCAAGTTCCTCCTAATCCTCCTATACGTGCAAACATATGATATTTGTCCTTCTCTGCCTGACTTATTTCGCTCAGCATAACACCCTCAAGGTCCATCCATGTTGCTACACATGGCCAGATTTCATTGTTTCTCATTGCCATGTAGTATTCCATCATATAGATAAACCACATCTTCTTGATCCATTCATCTGTTGATGGACACTTAGGCTCTTTCCATGTTTTAGCTATTGTGGAGAGTGCTGCTATGAACATTGGGGTACATGTGCTCCTATGCATCAGCATTTCTGTATCCCTTGGGTAAATTCCTAGCAGTGCTATTGCTGGGTCATAGGGGAGTTCTATTGTTAGTTTCCTGAGGAACCTCCACACTGTTTTCCAGAGGGGCTGTACCAGTTTACATTCCCACCAACAGTGTAGGAGGGTGCCCGTTTCTCCACATCCTCGCCAGCATCTAGAGTTCTCTGATTTGCTCATTTTAGCCACTCTGACTGGCGTGAGGTGGTATCTCAGTGTGGTTTTGATTTGTATTTCCCTGATGAGGAGGGATGCTGAGCATCGTTTCATGTGTCTGTTGGCCATCTGGATGTCCTCTTTGGAGAAGTGTCTGTTCATATCTTCTGCCCATTTCTTCACTGGGTTGTTTGTTTTTTGGGCGTGTAGTTTGGCAAGTTCCTTATAGATTCTGGATATTAACCCTAGAATAAAGCTATTTAAAAGCTAAGAAGCACCCATTTCACTTGGCAGTTGGCAGGCGTCCTTGGCAAGAATAACTTCCCTGTCATGGCAGGGGCAGAAACATATTACAGCATGTTTACAATAAAGCATCAATAGGAGATAAGAAAGTGGGGACACCAAGTGCAGACATTTTCCCCCAAGAAGCTAATAGGGAAGAGATAAGGTAATAATGACAAGTGGCATAGATTTGAGGAGAAGGCTTGGGGAAGAGAAAGTTGGGGAAGAGCTGACAGTGTGAATGAATGAACTCAATTGATTGAGCCGGGAATGGATGAGACCAAGGAAAGAGGTGAAGGAGTTGTCTGTGTACCTGGAGATTGATGCCTCCACTGTGAGGTGAAGTGAAGAGGGTACAAGTTTAAGGATATCAGGGAAGGTGCACCTAGGTGGTTCAGTCGGTTAAGCGTCCAACTTCAGCTCAGGTGATAATCTCACAGTTTGTGAGTTTGAGCCCTGCATCAGGCTTTGTGCTCTAAGTGCAGACCCTCTGTCTCCCTCTCTCTCTGCCACTATCCTGCTCTATTTCTTTCTAAAAAATAAACTTTAAAAAATTAAAATAAAAAATAAAGAGATCAAGGAAGATGGGAGAGGAAGGTAACACATACAAATAGGCTCAAGACACAACCAAGACTGGAAAAATATCACCAGACCTCCAAGCCTTATGGTTATGTAATTTTTTTCTAGCACTTCTATGCAGGTGGCATAGAAGAATGAGGGCATGAGAAAAGAAAGTAAGGAGCCCAATGTGAGGAGAGTTGAAATCTTGACCTGTGTTCTAGAGTCTAGGAAAAGAATGAGAGGAAAGGATATTGGGAAAAGATACAGGTTCCAAAGAACATTTGAACATTGAGGTTCAAAAGCTGGAATAATGGAGGGGTGAGAGCAGGAAAGCTGCTTTTGTTTTCTGCACTTTTGTATATTTTTCTGTTGACATATACATTCTTCATCATTAGTTTAACAGTTGCAAAAGATATAATTATTTGCATATCATAAATATACATGGGTACACATATATCTAAAAAAGGCCTCATTATTTTTTAAGTACAGTCAATGGACTCTGATTACAATAGCAATGTTACACTGCCATTATACACTTTAAAAAGACATGAAAAGCTTAACATTAAGAGTTAAACAAGTAGTTAAGTGAAGAGTAAAAGTCAGAGACTTACTTGACCAGGCTCTTTATTAAGATGGGAGGTTGTGGTCTGAGGGAGGGATGCTTGAATTTCAGAGGGGGAGTAAGTTGTGCCACACCCAGAAACTGTGAGACCAGGGTGCCAGAGAGCCACCGGATGGCCATGGAAAGCATGAATGGTGATGTTGAGAGAGAAGAGAGGACTTCATCTCAGGTGCCTGTAGTCCCTAAGGAATCTGGTCAGTCTAGCAGAAAGGATGTCCAAGGAGTGGCTTTAGAATATTTCCAATTTTTATTTTTATTATTTAATGTTTATTTTGTTTAGAGAGAGACAGAGAGACAGAGAGAGAGAGACAGAGCTTGAGGGGGGAGGGGCAGAGAGAGAGGTAGACACAGAATTCAAAGCAGGCTCCAGGCTCTGAGCCTGACGTGGTGCTCTAACTCACAAAGTGTGAGATCATGACCTGAGCTGAGTCAGAGGCTTAACCAACTAAACCACCCAGGGGCTCCTAGAATCTTTCCGATTTTTAGAAGCTGATATCAATGTGTCCCACTCTCCATTAAAACTTCCTGCCTAGGAAGTAGTGATTTTGGTCTTCTATGAGCCTCAGTCATTTGGACTTATAATAGCTCACTGCTATGCATTGTTATTTAATAGACATTGCTCTGGGTCTCTTTATCATGGTGCAAGCTCCTGGGTTGGGACAATCAGAAGTTGGTGGACAACNAAAAAAAAAAAAAAAAAGAAGTTGGTGGACAAAATCCTTCACTGATATTCCATGGAGCACCAGTCCCACAGGATGCCTGGCGACAAAAGCGTTCTGTAGTAAGGTGTATTTTGAGGGGCAATACCTATTTTGACTTGCTCTTGGAGGTGTAGAATCAATATTCTTAATGTGAGAAATTACACTTTAGCTCTCTTAACATCATTCTGCCATGCCGACAATGTAGTTATATCACAAATTCTGTGTAAGCCAATATTCAGTATTTGTATGGTTATAGTACATGAATCTTGGGTACAACTGAGCAAAGTAGTGTACTGCAATTGCATTTCCTTTCTTGTGTGCTCATAACAGGTTTTATAACAGCTTGATTTCCCCCCCTTTTTTAATAGTTTATTGTCAAGTTGGTTTCCATATAATGCCCAGTGCTCATCCCCACAAGTGTCCTCCTCCATGCCCATCCCCCCTCCCCCCACATCCATCAGTCCTCAGTTTTTGTCAGCATTCAAAAGTCTCTCATGGTTTGCCTCCCTCCCTCCCCCCCCATTTCTCCCCTTTTTCTCCCCCACTGTCCTCTGTTAAGTTCCTCCTAATCCTCCTATACGTGCAAACATATGGTAACTGTCCTTCTCTGCCTGACTTATTTCGCTCAGCATAACACCCTCAAGTTCCCTCGAGTTTAAACTCCATTCTTTAGAGTAAGTATCTGCCCATCCCAATTTGGATCAACTCACTCTCTAGACCTACTGCAAAGCTGCCATCTGGGACTCTCCTTTTCTACCATCTTAGGATCTGCCTTTCTTATTTTCCTGTCTAGAGCCCTGTTTCCATGTTTTCCTCTTTTTGGCTTTCTTCCACTATGTATCTAGGTGCTCTTAAGAAGATTGAATGTGCTTGTAGGTCAAAAAATATCTTTATTCTACCCTCATGATTGAATCATAGTTCAGTTTGGAATTATTTATTGAAAATAAATATTGCTTAGGATGTTGTCTTCTAACTTCCCATGTGGTTATTCAGTTGTCATTCCTATTTCATGTCTTTTGATGTGACATATTTTCTCTCTGCAAGCATTTAAGACATTGTCTTAATCCATGTTGGTCTAAGATTTCATGATGATGAACTTAAATGTGGGGTCTTTATTTATTGATTGTGTGGGGCAATCAGCCATTTCAATCAGGGGACTGTTATGTTTTACTTCATGGGAGATGTTTTTGTCACACAGGTTGGATGACTTTCTTCTCTCTGTTTTTATCCATTCTCTTTTTCTGCTATGTCTATTAGAGAATTGTTGAAATTCTTGGATTCTCCTCTAAATTTATTTATAACTTTTCATCTTTCTTTTTTAGTTTCTTCATTTTGGAAGGCCTCTTTGACTTTGTCTTTTAGTGATTCTATTATGTTTTTTATTTTTGCTATCATATTTTAACTTTCCATGAATTCTTTCTGTTCTTTTTTGAATGGAATCCTATTTTTATTACACGGATACAATGTTTTCTCATATTAATTAAAAGATATTAACAGAAGTTTTTGGAAATTCTATTCTGCTTTCAACATTGTTTCCTCTAGGTTCTTATTTTCTCTGTTCATTTTGGTTGCTCTTTTTTATATTTCATGGTTGTCATTCATGTTTAAGAGCAAGGTCTTAAAAAAGGTTGGAAGGAAGCTGTGTGTGTGTGTGTGTGTGTGTGTGTGTGTGTGTGTGTGTATGTGTGTGTGTTGGGGGACGACGACTTCTTACTTGGTTTCCCTGTAGAGTTATCAAGCAACAAGCATGATATAGGTCTTCCTTTTTGGTGAAAAGATAAAAGAATTCAGTTTCTTAAGAGAAGTCTATCTCTTCCGGGAGTCTCTTGTCTCTCTACTCTACCTGTACCACCTCTATCTCTACCTCTATCTCTATCTCCATCTCTACCTAACTGCTGTCATTCTCAAAGCTGGATGGAATAAAAAGGATCTGAGGGGAGTGTTCTAACTATTCAAATGTAGAATTTCACTTCTGTTTTTAACCCCACGACTCAACTCTGCCTTCTGCTTTGATGAATGTTACTGTGCTTATATCTATAGCTTTTCTAGTTCAGTATAATTAGAGGACCAACCTCTGCTGTACCATCTGGGCAGGATGGAGAGTCATGTGGCTATCCAGAGCTGTGAAGAAGACCTTGGAGCCTAACAGTTTTACATGCTGACTTGAACCAACTGATATCTCTTTTTCAGACCCATCTTACCTTCTGTTTCTGGGGTAGCTGGTGCTTCCCATTGCCACAACTTCTGGAGTCTTTGCAGGGAGAGTGAGCTCACACCTCACAGGTGTGAGAGCATTTCTGTAGGCTTGTAGAGTGCAGCTTTCTCAATTCTGCTAAGTAGTTACTACACCTCTATCCACTTTCCATCTTGAAAAAGGGGAATTGAAAGGTCTCTGTGGAGCACCCTGCACAGTGGACAGCTCGGTTCTTTCTGTGCTCATTTGGGAGCAGGGATCTCAGCCAAGGTTCTCAAGGCAATGATGCCATGCCCATCTCCCACAGGCATCAGTGTACTCAGGCTTCCATTGGAGCTCTGACCATCCTAGGGCACTGCAGGGATTGGAGCTCAGGTCCTGTTGCTCAGAGATGCCCACTTCGTCCTTCCCCAGCCTTCACCCAAGGTCCCAGGGATCCTACCTGTCTCTTTTTGTTAGTCTCCACTTCTTGAACTAAATCTCAGTTGAGGTTTGTCATCCAAGTGTTTGGCATTAGCCTCTGAAACATAATAACTTTAATAACAATATAATAACTAATTAATAAGGAACATAATAACAACAATAACATCATAATTAACATAAACCCATTGTGAGGCTTTGGAGTCAAGACTCAGAACAAGGTTAGCAACTTCTTGGTCAGGGGCTGGGAAACATCCTAATCCTTTACAATCCCCTATAGCACTGAGGGTAAAAAGCACAGTAACATCTCAGGACGTATTTAACTATACTTTGCAGTTGGAAAACCTGGTTATATTTAACCATGACTTTCTCAACCTTATTTAGCAACTCAACACCTTTCCCCTTTAATGTTTATTAGCACCTATATTAGTTGGGGCTCTCAGGAGACAACTAGCACACTCATGTTGAGATAATATTATTTATTTATTTATTTATTTATTTATTTATTCATTTATTTTTAGTAGTTTATTGTCAAGTTGGCTTTCATATAACACCCAGTGTTCATCCCCAAAAGTGCCCTCCTCCATGCCCATCAACTCCCTTCCCCTCCCCCCCCCACACCCTATCTGCCCTCAGTTTGTTCTCGGCATTCAAGAGTCTCTCATGGTTTGCCTCCCTCCCTCTCTGCAACTATTTTTCCCCTTCTTCTCCCCCATGGTTCTGTGTTAAGTTCCTCTTAATCCTCCTATACATGAAAACATATGGTATCTGTCCTTCTCTGCCTGATTTATTTCACTCAGCATAACATCCTCAAGTTCCATCCATGTTGCTACACATGGCCAGATTTCATTCTTTCTCATTGCCATGTAGTATTCCACTGTATAGATAAATCACATCTTCTTGATCCATTTGTTAGTTGATGGACACTTAGGCTCTTTTCATGTTTTGGCTATTGTTGAGAGTGCTGCTATGAACACTGGGCTACATGTACCCCTATGTATCAGCACTCCTGTATCCCTTGGGCAAATTCTTAGCAGTGCTATTGCTGGGTCATAGGGGAGTTCTATTGTTAATTTTTTGAGGAAACTCCACACTGTTTTCCAGAGGGGCTGTGACAGTTTACATTCCACCTCATGCTGAGATAATTTAAAGAAGCTTAATTTAAGAGTGACTGGGTGGCTCAGTTGGCAAGGCATCTGACTCTTGATTTCAGCTCAGGTCATGATCTCACGATTCATGAGATCGAGTCCCGCATCAGGGTCTGTGTGCTGACAATGCAGAGCCTGCTTGGGATTCTCTCTCTCCACTCTCAATCCCCTCTCTCTCCTCACTCTCCACCCCTCTCCCACTCATGTGTGCAAGCGTGCCTGCACTCTCTCTCTCTTTATCTGTCTCCCTATCTCTCTATCTCTCTCTCTCAAAATAAACAAACATTTTGAAAAAAAGAAGCTTAATTTTTTAGGGCCAGGTATAAAAGTATGGGCAAGGTGTAACGGGCAGTGCATGAACTGGGGCCAGCAGGAATGAAACTGCTCCCACCCCATCCTGAAAGTCAAGGAAGGCACAGAGGAATCTGGCAGATCAAATTTGTCAGCCTTGTCAGTGTCTGTCCAGAGTTCCTCACTCTGTATCTCCACCAGTGCCTGTGCATTACATCTGCGGTCTGGTGGGGTTGAGAACTAGCTGGTGCTGGGACTCTGCAGCCCTAACTGTTAGATTCTGGGCTTGGTCCTCACTGTGTCTGCCTCCTGACACCCACAGGAGGTGACGTGCTTCAACACTGCCATGGAGACTCTGGTTCTCCAAGAATATTCTTAATAGTGTATTCATGTTCTCTAGGGTGGAAGGAAGAATTGTGATATCTGACGCCCACTCCCAGACAAGGAGGATCCTAGCACAGGGCTTGGCCTGAGCTGCAGTGTCCAAAAACCTGGCTAGGGCACTGGAGTGCAAGTCACTTCTCTAGAAGCTCTGGCCTCTGGAACCAAGGGTGATGCCTGGGAAGCAGCATCCTTACCAGCCAGCGAGTGGTCATCCTGGAGAGATGAGACAGTGAGGGATGCTCCGGGTATAAAGCAACAGGGTAGAAGCTAGGGCAGCTACACCAGAAGTAGGCAGGAGAAGGTGGAGCGGGAGAAGCTCTGTGGGTTGGAGGTCCTGGTTGCAGTGGGCTTTGATGTGTTCTTTGGCCTGCACTTAGGCAGGAGAGGCACTCAGGCTGCTGGGATGGAGGGTGCTGATGCTCATTTTCATGAGGTTTCCCACTTCTGCAAGCAGGTCTCTCTCTCTGTCTCTCCTTACCTCTACCTCGTTCTCTCTACTCTTTTCCTTTCTGTTCATTTCCCCTTCTCCTGCTCTGCCTGCTTCCCTGTCTCTGCCTCTGCCTTCTTCTGAATCTTGTACTCTCTCTTTTCTTCTGTGTTTTAGTGTCTTCTCCTTTTGGTGATACAATTTTTGTGTTAGGCTGTGCTATCTATATATTTTAAATCCCAGAGGTGTATCTGCTAATTGTATTTTTAGGGAAATAATTATGCAAGTTAAGATGATTAGATAATGAAAGTGTTCTCTGGGGCTGTCCTCTTTACAAAATGATGATGGGATGGTGATGGGAATGGGGATCGTTTCTACTTAAACTAGCACGATGGCACAGCTTTTACCAGAACACTTTAGAAACATCTGGGATGTAATCAGATCCAGAGGGCTAGCTCTGAGAGCAGCATCCTGGGAACAAGAGTGGATATTTGTGGCCTCCCAAGAAGGTAATGATCAGGGAGCCTCATGATATGGCTTGGGGCTTACAACCCTATGAAATTCCTAGGTCTGTATAAAATTTTGAAGACACTTGGAGTTTCTGAAATGTGTACACTGTGCCTGTGTGGGTGTGTATGCACACACACGCTCACACACATACAGGCAAGATTATGGCTTCCCTCAGGCAGAGGGTTTTGCAGATACTAAATTGCCGAAACACATCAACTCTGGAATTGCTTCATTGCACACTAATGGTGGCCCTAAGCTTCCTGCTCACTCACTCTTGACATATAAAAAATGTTCACAAGACACATGCTTCCTTCTCTGGGTCTGCTCATGATCCAGCACTGGCTGCCTTGCAGGACCCTCCTAGCACTCCTGGGCCATCACAGGTGCCTGACCTTGCACCCTGCAATGTGCCAATCCCCCAAGGCAGGCAGAGATGCTTTTAGTCTAAGGCCAGTGGGCACTGCTAGAGATGAGGGGGAGGGAAAGCCTGAGCCGGGAAGGGACAGAGGAGAAAGGTGTAGATAGTGCTGGGCATGTGGGGGAGCAGAAAAGTGGGACAGGGAAAATGTGCTTCCTGCTGGGGAATAGAGGGTCTGGAAGGAGTAATTGCAGAGAAGAATGGAAGGGCAAGGGAGACTAATTCTGAGGGCCTGCTATTTTGCAAAGGGAGAATTCAATGATCAGGAGGTTAAATTACATGTCTGAGTCATATGGTTAGCAGATAGGGAGCAAGGATTCAAATTCAGAGCTCATGGTCCTCATACTGGCCCACCCTACCCAGGGAATAGAATCGCAATACAGTGTAGAGTTAAATCAATCCCCACCATGACCTCAAGAAAGAGGGTTCCATAAAGACTCTTCCAGCAAGAAGTACCCACTGAAATATGCACTGTCACTATGAATTTGTGATCCATCCCAGGCTCTAACGACAAGAGAGGAAGGACGTTCCTTTCCAGATTTAACTAGAAGTTCTCTCACTAACCCCTAAGCCCTTTTACCACCCCATAACCATGCCACCTTCCCATAACCATGCCCTGCCCTCCTGGTCCCACAGCCATCTCAGGCTTCAGTTCAGTGCCCTTCATTGCTTCTCACAGGTAGCAAAGAAGCGAGTGGTTTTATATCTGGTGAGCAGGAGAGAAATACTGCCTAAAGACACAGTAGAAAGTGGTTCAGACAACAGATTCTCATTCTTCTGACTTATTTTGTTCCCCTGACTTATTTTCAAACTGTAAGTCACAAGCACGGAACAGGGGTGCTCCTGATTTCAGAATCTCCTCCCCAGAAACCTCCAGTGAGGAAAACCATGGAGCTGGATTCCTTCATCGTGTCCTGCTCCTGGGTCCTGACCACTCACCCACCTTTATAACATTCCTGGGGGTTCTGGAGCCCTTTGCCACGTACACTGCAAGCTGGGTTCAACAGATAAAAATATTCAATGCTCCTTTGAATATGAATTTCAGATAAAAACCAAATGTTCAGTTTAAGTGTATCCCATGCAATATTTAGGAGCACTTACACTATGAAAGTGTTTGAAACAGTTTTATTTGGAAGATCTGTAGCTGGGGATTCCATTAACATGATTTCACTCAATTGAGTTAGATCAGAGGTAGAGGTGAAGCACCTCATGCCCCAGGACAGGTTCTGTAATACCATACTATTTCCTTTGGGAGGTACCTTTTCTGCATACTTCTTCATGTAGACTGAAGTAATATGTCTGCAATATCACGTGCATGGAAACAAATGCACAGATGACTTTCCAGAGCCCTTTTTATAGGCTACTCTCTTCTCAATATGAGTGTTTATTTTCTGACTTATAAAATAATACATGTTCATTGTTAAAAATTGGAGATTACAGAAGACAAGAAATAACAAATATTAGTGAGAATGTGAAGAAAAGGGAACCGTGGTGCACTGTTAGTGGGAATGTCAACTGGTGCAGCCAGTCTGGAATATAGCATGGAGGTTCCTCAACAAATTAAAAATAGAAATACTCAACAATCCAGCTATTCCACCACTAATTGTTTGTCCAAAGGAAACAAAAATATTAATTCAACAAGATATATAGACCCCATGTTTACACAGCTTTCTTTCTTTTCTTTCTTTCTTTCTTTTTCTTTCTTTCTTTCTTTCTTTCTTTCTTTCTTTCTTTCTTCATTCATTTTTAGCTCATTGATATATTTTATTTATTTATTTATTTATAAATNCCATCAGCCCTCAGTTTGTTCTTGGCATTCAAGAGTCTCTCACGGTTTCTCTCCCTCCCTCTCCCCCACTATTTTTCCTCTTCTTCTTCCCCATGGTCCTGTGTTAAGTTCCTCCTAATCCTCCTATACACGCAAACATATGGTATCTGTCCTTCTCTGCCTGACATATTTCACTCAGCATAACACCCTCCATGTTGCTACACATGGCCAGATTTCATTCTTTCTCATTGCCATGTAGTATTCCATTGTATAGATAAACCACATCTTGATCCATTTATTAGTTGATGGACACTTAGGCTCTTTCCATGTTTTTGGCTATTGTTGAGCAAAAAAGTGGAAGCAACCTAGGTATCCATCCACAGATGAATGGATAAGAAATATTTATATATTTATAATAAATATATAATGGACTATTACTCAGTCATAAAAAGAATGAGATCTTGCCATTTGCGACAACATGAATGGGCCTAGAAATTATTATACTAAGTAAAATAAGTCAGACAGAGAAAGACAAATACCATACAATTTCATTTTTATATGGAATCTAAAAAACAAAACAAAGAAACAAACCAAATAAACTCTTAAATACAGAGAACAAACTGGTGGTTGCCAGAGGGGAGGTGGGTGGAAGATGAACAAAGTAGATAATAAAGACTAGGAAGCACAAATTTCCAGTTATAAAATAAATAAATTATGGAAATGGAAAGTACAGCATAGGGAATACAGTCAATAATATTGTAATAACACTGTATGGTGACAGATGGTAACTACACTTATCATGGTGAGCACACTGAATAATGTATAGAATTATCAAATTACCGTGTTGTACATCTGAAACTAATACAACAGTGTCAATTATATTTCAATAATAAAAATTTTAGAAATTATAGAACAATAAAAAGAAAAATAAGCATTCACTCTAATTGCAGCATGTGGGCTCTAGAGCCAGACTGCCTGAGTTCAAATCTCAGCTCTTACAAACTGTGTGGTTTTAGGCTATTTCCTTAAACAGTGCTTCAGTTTTTCAGTCAGTAAAATGAAGGTAATAATAGTGATTTAAGTGAGTTTTTGAGGATTAATTATATGTCTTCAGGTGCTTTTAAAAGTACCTGGTACATAGTAAGCTTTGTATAAGCACTTGACAAAGTAAAATAAAAAAATTTGTCACCCGGAGATAAGTATTACTGGGGTCTTTCTATGCTTTTACATATGCATTCTATTATACAACTTTATATCATAGGTTTCCATATTATGGCAGATTGCATTTTCTGACGATAGATATGCCAATTCTCTAGCCCGACATGCTCTTCTGTAGTGTGATCTGGACATTTATCCATCAAGAAGTATAATGGATTTCTCTCTCCTTGAATCTGGGCTGCCCGTTTTTGTCTGGTCAACAAGTGTGGTAGAAGTGGTAGGCGGGTACTTCTGAGGCCAGGCGAGAGGAAACTATGGTTTTTGCTTCCTTTCTCTGGTACATTCATCCTTGGGTATTTCCTCTCTCAACTCACCCCTCTGCTGGGGAAGTCCAAGGCACGTGGAGAGACTTCCTGTAGGTGCCCCAGTTGAGTGGCCTGCTGGCAGCCTCACCTGACAGCCATGAGGGTGGGTCAGCCTAACTGACCTTCAGTAACTGTGGCCCCAGCTGCCATCTACCTGTGGCAGCAGGAGAGACCCCGGAGCAAGAACCACACAACTGAGCACAGTTAACCCATGAGGTCCTGAGGTATAATTATCGATTACTCTGTTATTATCGTACAATTCTTGTTTGGGACCACTAATTTAGGAGATGGTTTGTTATGCAGTGATAGAGAACTGGAAATACATTGAAGGAAAATAATCAAGATACTGAACTTTAAAATATGGGCCAACTTTAAAATAAGGGTCTTCTGTCCACAGTTTCACAATTACTTTCAAGAAAAAGAACACTTTCAAACAAGCTGCCCTGATTGAGCAAATATATTCTATTCTTTTTGGACAAGTTAATGAAGAGCCAGGCTTGAGCCCTAAGTCACTCAGTTTTTTTTAAATTTAATTTTTAAATGTTTTATTCATTTTTGAGAGAGATAGATAGAAACAGCATGAGCAAGTGAGGGTCAGAGAGAGAGGGAGACACAAAATCTGAAGATAGGCTCCAGGCTCTGGCTAGCTGTCAGCACAGAGCCCGATGTGGGGCTCGAACCCACAAACCGAGAGATCATGACCTGAGCCAAAGTCGGATGCTTAACCGACTGAGCCACCCAGGTGCCCCCTAAGTCACTCAGTCTTGAAGGCAACTTAAGGATCAACCATAGTCACTTGTGCACCTGTTTGATAGGTGAGAATCAAGGAGGTGATGTGACTTGCCCAAGGCCACAACAGAGCTTGGGCTGGACCCCAGCTCTCCTGACTCCTACCTTTAGCATCTTTTTATTGTATTTCACTACTTGTTTATAATGATGTTTAGAGGTGGGGTAGAATTGGTATTTTCCAAAAGCCTGATGAGAATTATGAAAGGGGCTGGGATCCCAAAGCCATTTGGGCTCCTTCACAGCTATATCCAGCTCCATGTTTCTAGGAAGAACATAGATTCTTTAAAAAGTGCCTATCATGCTCTGTCTAGTGAGGAACATGTGAACTATGGTGTGTCAAGTTCAAGTCTGTGGAGAAAGGGCTTCAGTCAGGGGGTGGTTGCACTGAAGATCAGGAGGAGTGACAGGCTTCAGGACACTCTGTCATCCCAGGATCAAGAGGGTCTGACAAGGGCAAGGCCTGTTGTGAGTATGGCTGCTGGCCTGGGCTATGAGTATCAGTGGGATGGCTGCCCCTGGGGCCTGCTGCTTACCACCATTCCAGATGAGTGCTTAGCTGATGTAGGAGGCAGTTGTCATCATTCCAAGAGGAAGAAGGCATCAGAGAGAGGTGTTCAATGAAGGGAGAATGTCAAACTGCTTGTGATGGGATGGACTGTGTTTCCCACAATTTGCTTGCTAAAATCCTACCTCCCAAGACCTCAGAATGTGGTTCTATTTGGAAATAGGGTTGTTGTTGATATAGCTAGTTAAGATGAGATCACACTGGAGTGGGGTAGGCCTCTAATCCAATGTGATTGGTATTTTTATTAGAAGGGAAACTTTGGATGCAGATACACACATAAGGAGAAGCTATGTGAAGATGAAGGTGGAGGTTGGGGTGATGCCTCTATAAGGCAATGAACACTGAAGATGGCTAGCACATCACTAGAAGCTGGGGGAGAGGCATGGAGCAAATTTTCCCTCACAACCCTCAGGAGGAACCAACTCTGCCCACACCTTGATCTCAGACTTGTAGCTCCCATGACTGTGAAGCCAGAACTTACTGTTGTTTAAGCCACATGGTTCATGGTACTTTGCTATAGCAGCCTTGGGAAACTGATACAATGTTTTGTAGGTCAATACATAGAATTTTGAGATGGAAAAATAAGATGAAAGGGGCTGGAGAGTAATTGGTTGGAGGAGGGAAAGGTGGATAGGGGTAACCTTGGCTTATGGCAAACTCCAGCGGGAGAATCACAATGCAGACCTGTGGGATTTTGGAACAAAGTCATGCCATCTGCAGTGGAGAATTATGCACCCTTTGAGAACTAGCTCTTGGCATGTTACTGGATCCTGGTAGAGACAGAACACTTAGCCATAATCATCAAGTGACAATGCATCTGGAACTGCCCATTATGAGCTGGGTTCTGTCAGACCTGCCAAATTATAAAGTCAGACAGGTCCGGCAGGCATGCATTGTGGTGTGGAAATAGTACATCTGGGGTTGAGTCCGGGCAGCACAAGAGGGCATGAGTAATCTGCAAGAATAGGTAGCCTCCCTGTCACCCATCACAGTGGACCAATGTCCTTCTCTGATTTGTGCCTTTGGCCATATAGGAAAATCACATATGTCCAGCTAGAAAAGAAGGAAAAAGCCTGACTTTGGTTTACAAATGGATTAGCTCAGTACATAGGTGCAAATCAAAAGTGATCAGCAGCTGCATTTCCCCCACATTTAGGGGTGGCCCTAAAAGGCAGTAGAGAGAGAAAATGTTCCCAATGGCTAGAGAAATAAGTGATATACCTGATCACTTTCTTTGTAGGGAAGGAGAAGTGGACCAAGGTGGGTGGCAAATGACCTGGCCAAGGGTCAGGAAGCAAAAGGAATAAAGGATCATAGGCAAGGAAATGTGAGGTGGAGGCATATGGTAGACATGTGGGAGTGGGCATAGCATGAAGATTATTTTTTTTATTTTATTAAAAAGCTTTCTTAGGGGCACCTGAGTGGCTCAGTCAGTTAACCATCCTACTTCAGCTCAGATCATGATCTCACAATTTGTGAGTTACAGCCCCATGTCGGGCTACCCTGTGTCAGGCTACCCCATGTCGGGCTCTGTCTTTCTCTCAAAAATAAGTAAACATTAAAAAACATTAAAACATCATAGATGACCTAAATCTGTTAGAAATAGGACATTAATTTTTTTTTTAGTGTTTATTTAATTCTGAGAGAGAGAGAAACAGAACATGAGTGGGGGAGGAATAGAGAGAGAGAGGGAGACACAGAATCAAAAGCAGACTCCAGGCTCTGAGCTGTCAGCACAGACCCCGACGTGGGGCTCGAACCCATGGACCATAGATGATGACCTGATCTGAAGTCTGATGCTTAACTGGCTGACCCACCCAGGCGCCCTGAACATGAAGATTATTGTATTGCATTCACCAGTAAGTCATATTTGTGTTAACCCTCACCAGTAAATATCCACCATCAACTGGACAACCAAGTAGACCAAATGACTTGTTCTGTTGACATTAATCAGCCTTCATCATCAATCACCCCAGATGAGCATAACGGGCTCATGAGTGGAGTGCCCACAGCGTCAAAAAGGAAGAATGTTTGGCCTTGGCAGCATGGACTTCCACTTACCAAAGCTGATCTAGTTACTGCTACTTCTGAATATCCAAACTGTTATCAATAGAAATTGATTCACCCAGGCACTATTCCTCAAGGAAACCAATTGACCACTTAGTGGAAAGTTGACTACATTGACCCCCTTCCATCCTGAAGGGGTAATTTTTTTCCTTCTCACAAGATTATATACCATTGGTGATGGGTTTGCCTTTCTTGCCTGCAATAACCTCAGCCTACATTACTAACTAGGCACTTACAGGATTCCTGAACCCTAGGTACAGAATCCTACATAGTGCAGTATCCAATCAGAAGATCCATTTCACATTGAAGGAAGTGTTAGAGTGGAACCATGACTAGGGGATATAATGGTGTTATACTGTGTCATGAGAGTCATTCATTCTCATGCAATGATGGCATAACCTTCTATAGGCACAATGGAAGCCCTTAGACAGAACATTCAGAAGGGATTGGGCCATCATTCAGGATGCATTATTTACTAAATTATTGACCCTTATATAGTGCTCTGTCTCTAATAAGAAGGATGCAGGGCTCCAGGAACCAAGGAGCAGAAGCAGGAGCAGCCCCATTTACTTTAATGACCTAAGGGGAGATGTTATATGTCTTGTTTCTGGACTTTGGGTTCTGCAGGCTTGGAGGTTCTGATTGCTAAAGGGGTATATATTTTCCAGGTTTCACAGCAAGTGCTCCATTGAACTATAAGTTGCAGGATGCTGCCAAATTACTTTGGACTCACTGTGCTCAGAGACAACGAGCAAGGAGAGGTGCCATTATACTTATAGGGGCAGGGGCGAATGACCTGCAGTGCAGTAAGATACAGATCTGCTTTTAAACAATTATGGCAGGCAAGAATCCGGGTGTTATGGACTGAATGAGTTCCTTCAAAGTTTGTATTTTGAAGTTCTAATATCTAGTGTAGCTGTATTTGGAGATGAGTCCTTTAAAAAAAGATTAAGAGAGGGCATAAGAATGGGCCCTGATCTCATAGAATGTGTCCATATAAGAAAAGACATCAGAGAGCTCTCTTTCTCTTTCTTTGTGCACATGCACTGAGAAAAGGACATGTGAACACATGACAAGAAGGTAGTCATCTACAATCTAAAGAGAGAGCTCCCATCAGACATCAACCCTGTTGATATCTTGATCTTGGACTTCCAGTTTCCAGAACTGTGAGAAAATAAATGTACATTATTAGCCAGTCTGACATTTTGTTAGAGCAGCCTGAGTAGACTAACACATCAGGTGATCTACCTGGGTCTGTTCTGATGCTCCATTTCCTTGTTGTAAGTATGAATGAGCATATGCAATCACCCTACCCTGAGATGAGTGATTATCATGGATTCATAATCCCCAGGAATGAAGGTTTGGGTTACACTATAAGGGAAGCCACAACACCTGCCAAAGTCCTGTTGAAGCATAGCTGAGATTGAGAAAAATTGAAAAGGTATAGCAGAGAAGAAATTATTTGTGGACCCATGGCCAGTTGCAAAGAGAGAGGAAATAGTTCATCCCACTGACCTCCCTCCTCTGATTCCCCCTCAGGAAGAAGGGTCTACTGAAACTATGTAAGAGTCTGCTGCCAAATCAGTATGAAGTAGATTTTTCTTGGTGCAAGAGGTAGATTGTAGTGGCCATGAGAATGTGCCTTCTGGATCTCCAATGGCAGGAAGGACAAATGACTAAGGGTATCAGTTGCGGTGCTGTAAAATTCATCATCACATTTGTACGGAGGTCCCACTTCCCATGGGCTGCTTCCAGCCAATGAATGAATGTGGCAGGTAGGATAAGGAAGGTTCATTCTTGGATGACACGGAACCATCTAATGACTGTCATTAGCTTGAGGACTCATGAACTTTCCTTAGAGTGTATCATCCTTAGGACACTTCTGCTTATTCCTCTAGCCTTCCTTTTGGGTTAAACTGGCATCATGGTCTTACTGTTCTTTGAGCTTTACTTGGGTCCTCTCCCATTTTCTCTTACAGATATTTTCCCTAAAAAAAACCAAACCAAAAACCCTTGCAAGTTTAATCTTGTCTGGGCACCTTCTTCCCAGAGGATCCAGATCCACAGTTCATTTAACCCTTGCTCATACCTCAGTAAATAGACACTTTATTAAACAACTCTTCAAATATCCCACCTAAGGGTGACATCTGTTTTCTGGGACCTTGACTGATATAGATTGCTATAGACCATAAATACTGTAGCATTTCAGAGAAGAAAAAGCAGTGTTAGATGATGTGAGAAGCAGCATCAAAGAAGAAATAAGTTATGAAAGAGAACTGGGGTTAGATATTGGCATTTCAGGTAGGGGTGTGAGAGTGTGAGTATGCATGTGTGTGTGTGTGCATGTGCACATCTATAGCATAAGTGAAAGTATTGGAGCAGAAACAAGCACCTATGACAGAATCTGTCCTAGAGTCCAAATTTGTTTTCCAAGGAGTGCCAACTGTCTTATGAGATGAAATCCATTAGAATACTCATTTCTCCACTTTCATTGCTTGGGATCCCTGTGGAAGCTTCACCTTCTTCCTGTCCATCACCTCACTGCATGTGTCTTTCTATGTGTATCTTGTTCAACAAGAGCAGAGACAGCGGCCAAGACCAGATGGGAATCCAAGAAAAGCACGTGAATAAAGGGGAAAGAAAGACAGGAAGAATGAGTGCCTTGAAGTTCTGGGGTCAAGGGCTCTGGGTATGGGGACTGAACTGGGACTCAGTAGCCCCACTTCTTAGGAGCCATAGAGCCCAGTAGTTTCCTTCAAAATTCAGAGGGTAAGGAAAGGTGGATTTGGCCAGAGGCACAGAAAACAGCATTCCCAGAGAGCCAGGTAAATCATGAATCTTCATACAGAACCTTCTATAATTTAGATGTCTTTAATCCAGACTTTCTTACTAAGGTGGGGAAAACTGTATTTTGTTTATTCATTCATTCAACACACATTTACAGAGTAGCTAACATATGCCAGGAACTGTTCCAGGCACTGGGGATATACTATGAAACAAAACAGATGAAAGATACCCTCCTGATATAGTTTGCATCCTAGTTGGGGGGAGGCAGACAATAAATAAGTAAACCAATAAAGTGAATAGCATGTCAGAGGGTGGTAATTACTCTGGATCAAAGTAGATCAGGAAGAAGAATAGATGGTGCATGGGTCTGGTTGGCAGCCAGGGAAGGCCTCGCAGACAAGGCAACATAGAATAGAGACATAGAATATAGACAGACTTCAGCAAGCTCTGTGGGTTCCTTGAGGAGTGGCTCATGCAGTGCAAGTAACAAGTGCAAAGGCCTGAAAGCAGGATTTGGTGCTCTCATTAACATCTATCTACTTAGCATCTCCATACTTGTCCACTTGCACACAGCAAGGGTGTCATTTGCAGTCTTCAAGTGCTAGTGGTTTGCACTTCCAGACTGCGTTCCTGTTATCCAGTTGTAGTATCTAAGAGGTACCAGTGGTATGATAAAAAGTTATTTCTCATTATGGTGATCAAGCCTGAAGTCCATCATCTTGTGATCTCCATCATGTCCAGAAACAGATAAGGGTCCTCAAGTGTGACTCCTCTGATTCCCTCTCTCTGGATTCTGAGACTCTGAACCACAAAAGACAAGTAGTACCCTGGATTTTGAAATTTAAAAAATTTGAGTCCTGTTTCACTTACAGGTGGTGTGGCTTTGAATAGTTACTTATCCTCCTGAGTCTGTTTCTTTATCCATAGGTGGTGATAATGGCAACACTTACCAGACAGGTCAAGGAGGAAATCAAACATGACTGTGCAGTGTTTGGGAACGGTTAGCTTTTTATATAGTGAAAATACAATAAATGGACCACTACTCTATTTCTTAACATTTTAGTTATTACTGCTTTTTAATGTTTATTTATTTTTGAAAGAGACAGAGACAAAGAGGGGAGGGGCAGAGAGAGAAATACAGAATGTGAAGCAGTTTCCAGGTTCTGAGCTGTCAACGCCTGATGTGGAGCTTGAACTCAAAAACTATAAGATCATGACCCGAGCCGAAGTTGGAGGCTTAACTGACTGAACCACCCAGATGTCCCTATTTTAGTTATTATTCGTGCATAACATACTGTGCCAAAAAATATGGCTTAAAACAACAATCATTTATTTGCTCACAGTTCTGAAATGTAAGCTGGACTTAGCTGGATGGTTCTTCTTTTTGTGGTTGCAGCCATCCATCCGCAGCTCAATGGGGGCTGGATCTCCCAACATGGACTCGCTCACATGCCTGGCCTCATTCATACATCCTCAGCTAGAGCTTTGGGGTGCGTGTCTGGATCTCCTCTACATGGTTTCTCCCTTCTTAGCAGGATAAGCAGTTTTTCTTTTACATTGTAACAGTCACTTTTCAAAGGTATGAAAGCTGTAGCTGTTAAGCCTTTGGAAGCCTGGGCTCAGACATCACACAATATCACTTTAGTCCCATTTGATTGGGCAAAGCAAGTCACAAGTCCAGCTGAGATTCAAAGGGTGAAGAAATAGGTTTCACCTTGTAATGAAAGGAGCTGCATAGTCACACTGCAAAGGTGTGCAACATGGATGGAAGAAATGGGCCTTCTTTAAAAATTTTTAAAAATATTTATTTATTTTGAGAGACAGAATGTGAGTGGGGAAGGGGTAGAGAGAGAATGAGACACAGAATCCAAAGCAGGCTGCAAGCTCTGAGCTGTCAACACAGAACCCAATGCGGGGCTCTAATTCACAAATGCGAGATCATGACCTGAGCAGAAGTCAGAATCTTAACCTACTGAGCCACCCAGGTGACCCTGGGAATGGGCCTTCTTTAGAAACAAGATACTACAGTCTATTTGTGGCCTCAGCAAATCACTCCCTGTCACGTGCAAAATACACTTACCCTTCCCAAGACTCCCAAAAGTTTTGTCTCATTATGGCAACAAGCTTGAAGTCCATTGTCTCATGGGCTGCATCAGGTTTTTATGTAGATAAGACCTCTCAAGTATGGCCCTTCAGGTGCAACTTCTCTTAAAGTTAGAAGACGAGTATTCTGTCCCCACACCCTTAAAACACAATAGTAAGGAGCTGGATAGACCTTATGGACACCTTTATTTAAAATGGAGATTATGGGAGTGGAGGATGCCTGGTGACTCAGTCCATTAAGCATCTGACTCTTGATTTCGACT
This sequence comes from Crocuta crocuta, assembly GCF_008692635.1. Taxonomy (NCBI): domain Eukaryota; kingdom Metazoa; phylum Chordata; class Mammalia; order Carnivora; family Hyaenidae; genus Crocuta; species Crocuta crocuta. The sequence continues at coordinate 398,464 of NW_027530408.1, read as the reverse complement.
CAGGCCATGGTCTTGTGGTTTGAGGATGGAGGCCCTGCAGTCAGGCTCTGCACTGACTGTGTAGAGCCTGCTTGGGATTCTCTCTCTCTCTGAATAAATAAACTTAAAAAAATAAAAAAAAATAGAATGGAGACTATGGGAACCACAAAGTAGTCACTGTTCCCCAAGAGTGGTGAAGTCTAGCTGGTCACATGCTGGTTTCTCTATGTGGATCAGAGAACGTTCCTTGATTAGGGCCTGATTTGGCTCCCTGAGAGGCCTACCTCGTCACTTTTTTCTCTGTGGCTTTTAGATCTTCTCTGGGGGCTTTTGGCTCCACTCTATGGCATGTTTTCTCTTTCCCACAAGAAAGTATCCATGAATATAGCTAAGTATCTTGCTCAGGCTGATTCCTGCTTATAGAAAGTGGAGGTCCAAAGGCCTCTTTTTATTTTGAATTGTCTCTTTCACTTTTAGTCCAACCTTGTAGTGCTTTCACTGACAACTCTCCCGAAAAATTTTTAGGGTTTTCTATGAATCTTATTGGGAGTCACTCCATAACCCAAAAACTTCACCCACAATTGTTTTTGAGACAGACTTCCAACTGCCATAGGAGAGTGCCCTCAAGATTCTCCCTTTTTGTTTGGCTGAGAGTGTCTCTCAGGCACTGCCTTTCAGAGGTCTTACAAATATATCCTTGATTTGATCTTTCTACTGAGGTTATTTTCTACGTGAGAATTGTTGTTTGGCTGGATATACAAGGGATGAAAAATGATTTAATTTGTTCTAAACCAGAAATTTCTATTTCTCTACATTTCTTCAGAAATATACTTGAATACTGAATGGTATCTTCTGTAGCTTATTCCTCTGTGGCAGGACCTTATCACACAGAACAGGAAATATCCAACTGATGCTATCTACATTGTGTCTAGAAATCTCCTTAGCTAAATACATAGGTTCATTAAATATCCTATATCTTTTGAGTTACAACACCCAACACTTCTGCCAATGATTCTGCTGCTACATAACAAAGGCTATCTTTTTTCTAGCTTCTGGTAACAGTCTCCACACTACCTTTCTAGCACACACTGGAAGATGGTCCACCATTTCTCCAGTCTTTACTATTCACTGCATTCCCAGCTCCTATCTGCTGTCTTGTCCTCAAGCCAACACATGTTTTAGATTTTTTGTTGCAGCAGTACCCCTGTTCTAGATATGAATGGCTTTACCAGATTTTTAATGCTGGCAACAAATCACTCCACATTTTTGCAGTTTCAAACAAGAGCCATTTATTTGCTCACTCTTCTGTAGTTCAGTAATTTGGGCAGGCTTAGCTTGGATGGCTTATCTCTGTCCCACATGGTGTTGGCTGGGTTCAATCATATGCTTGTACTCAGCTGTCAGCTCATCTGGGGGCTGGCTGATGGAGATGGTCTCATGCATATCTTCCAGTTGGCTAGGGCTGTCAACTGAGGCGTCTCCACTCTTTTCTGTGTGGTCTCTCCAGCAGAAAGCCCTGTCTTTCTACATGGTAGTGGCAGCCTTCCAAGAGGCAAGCCTCAGGGTGCAAGCATTTATAAACCCCTGGCNAAGAAAAAAAAAAGAAAAGTCGACTAAAAAAAAAAAAATAAAAAAATAAACCCCTGGCTTGCATCACATTTGCTGATGTCCCATTGGCCAAGGAAAGTCACATGGCCAAGGTTAAAGTCAATGGGAAAGTGAACTAAGCAAGGGAACAAATTCTAGGAGTCATGATCCATGGAGAGGCCATTAATGTAACAATGTATCACATGTGACCCTCTCATTGATCTGTTTGTGCTGACTTACAGATTTGATTTGTGGTAGAGAATTGTAACACATACACATATTTTGATCTTATCCTCCTCTTCTTTCAGGCACATAGGAGGATTACAATTACTCTCGTGTACCTCTTAGCAATGGGATCATGAGACCAGTGGGCCATGTGGATTGTGAGTGTGGAGCTTGTATGTTATTTCCAGGTAGGGAATTTAATTGCTGGTGTGAGCACCTTGGGTCTCTTCATTTCTCCCACACTGTGTGAACCCTGAAGAGCCTGTCGAGAGCATGGTAGTCTCTGTTGGCCTGGGTGGGTGTGCAACTGAGACATGGCCACGTGAAGCAGACCCCACCCCTCTCCACAGGCTTTATACTCTTGCAGAGAGTTAGCAATTAACTTTTACTGCTTTAGACCATTGGAATTTGGGGTGTGTTGGTTACCTAGACTATCCCAATGGATACAGAAACCTCAATCCTTCTTTGCTCTATGGTCAACTCTGCCTCCCTCTCTGGGTATTTTTTGTTGTAACTTAAGCAGCACAAAAGGGAGGCTATAGATAACTAATGAGTGCTCAATGTAGAAGATGGGGGAAATGGGGCAGTTAAAAATGCACTGGGCCAGTGAGGATCCTTGTTTATTTACCAAGCATTCTGAAGGGCCTCCTGTATCTTGGGCTCTGTGCACTGCCTAGGGACTGCAAAAATGAGTAAGACACGTGCCCTGGAGAAGGACACAGGCTTCCAGGGGAAGCTGACCCACAAACAGTGAATCACACTTGAGAGCCATGAGTGCCACCGAGTGGTAGGACTGATTTTCTATTTTCTTCTGTAATTGGCTAATTGTCCCTGCAGGCAGTTTCCATAGAGAAATTTTCGTCATGGTGTTTGGGTGGCAGCCTCACTGGAGTTGGTGGCCAACCTCCCAAGGTGACATCTTTGAAGGCCAGCACTCATCTGGATTCATAAGGTCTGTGATTTGTGTAAAAGTCAGTCTCATTACTTTATAATCACATATCAGATTCAATCCTTGCAAATGACAAATACGAGGACAAAACAAAGCTCTTCTGAGGACTGCAGTTTGCAGTTTTGAGGTAGAAGCTGTGGCTGAAATGGGAAAGTGCTTTTGAACATTCAGCGCCAGCTCAGAGCGGAGGGCCTGAGGAGGCTGGATGGCATTCATGACAAAGCTTTGAGACTCTGACATTGGAAAGCCGCAGTACAGTAAGGGATTAACCCATGAAATATTAACTTCTAACTAGTGTTGGTTCATGCATTTTAAAGGCAGATCTGCCTTGCAAAGTCTGGGATCCAGCAGGCTGAGCTTTAGAATGGTGGACATTTCCTGAGGTCAGACTCCACAGGGATGCAACCATTGCAGTGCAGGGACTTAAGCAAAGACCATAAGTCAGTTATAGGCTGTGGTTGGGGCAGAGCTCAGCTCCGGTGGGTATGAATTTTACTTTTCATACAACATGAGAAATAAGGGAAGCTTTCCTTCCCCTAACTCTAATTTAATTTATTCTGAGCCCACATCCTGGCAGGCCAATGGAAAATTCAATCTTAGCTGCAACTGGNCTTCTTGAGTTAGAGGAGTCATGGAATCTTGACAAGTACAGAATACTTGATGGACATGCCCTAGTCTTTAGTTTAGGTCAACATGTCTGCTTTGCATGTCCACACAGTCCCTTGAGACTTAGCTGCTCCTGTGCCAGCTGGCACGTTTGGTGATGACTGGGCACCTTATTGGTAGGGTCTCATCACCTAGACATGCCCTTGGAGACAATGCTCTCTGAGGTCCTGACATCTCCAGGGTATGTGAAAGAGTAGGAAATGGATGCTTGGTACTCTCAGAATCTAGGAATCTCTGTCCCCTCCTAGTCCCGTTAATCTTCTGAGCCCTCTCCAAGGCCTGTCTTTGTCCACTACCCCCTCTCCCCCTGCCCCGTCTCTCTGCTGCCTCTGTCCCAAGACCTCTTTTCAGATAAGCTGTTTGTTTGTTTTTGGTCACCAAGATCACATGCTTTTAAAAACAAAGGTCTTCTGGGGCACCTGGGTGGCTCAGTCGGTTAAGCGTCCGAGTTCAGCTAGGGTCATGATCTCGCAGTTTGTGAGTTTGGGCCCCGTGTCGGGCTCTGGGCTGATAGCTCAGAGCCTGGAGCCTGCTTCAGATTCTGTGTCTCCCTCTCTGCCTGCCACTCCACAGCTCATGCCCTTTCTTTATCAAAAATAAATAAACATTAAAAAAAATAAAAAGAAAGGTCTTTTAATCCTGCCCTGTGGGCAGAAGAAACATAGTTTCTAGGACTCAGAGCCCTATTTACCTTCTTGAGAAAAAAAAAAAAAAAGAATAACACCTCTCTGGAAAACAGTATGGAGGTTCCTCAAAATATTAAAAATAGAATTGCCCTAAGGCCCAGCAATTGCACTACTAGGTATTTATCATAAAGATTCAAAAATGCTGACTCAGAGGGGCACATGCACCCAATGTTTATAGCAGCACTATCCATAATAGCCAAAGTATGGAAAGAGCCCAAACGTCCATCTATTGATGAATGGATAAAGAAGATGTGGTATATATATAATGGAATACTACTCAGCAATAAAAAATAATGAAATCTTGCCATTTGTAACAATGTGTATGGAACTAGAATGCATTATGCTAAGCAAAATAAGTCAGAGAAAGACAAATACCATATGATTTCATTCATATGTGGAATTTGAGAAACACAACAGATGAGCATAGGGGAAAGGAAGGAAGAATAAGATAAAAACAGAGAGGGAGGTAAACCATAAGAGACTCTTAAATACAGAGAAGAAACTGAGAGTTGCTGAAGGGAAGGTGGCTGGGAGATGGGCTAAATGGATGATGGGCACTAAGGAGGGCACCTAATGAACACTGAGTATCATATGTAAGTGATGAATCACTGGGTTCTACTCTTGAAACCAATGCTACTCTGTATGTTAATTAACTTGAATTTAAATAAAATAATAATAATAAAAAGAAAAAAACAATAACACCTCTCATTTTTCCTGAGTTTTCTACAATGGTAGGACCAAAATGCTACATATGTATGTATATGTATACATATTTGTTTTTCTCATTTTCATACATATATATTCTCCTCCTCCTCCACTACCTCCTCCCTTTCCTCCTCTTTCTATTTCTCTTTCATCCTTCTTCTATATAAGCATTGAGCCTTGAGTGTGGGTAAGGTGTGGGTGAAGAGAGGAGTTAGAGAACAAGGAAGGGCTGCAGACCAGATGATCAGAAATTAAACAGGATGTAGAGTGATCATCAGAGAAGATGAAGAACTACTTTCAAAAACATGAAGCATCCAAAAGGCACTCCATTTATGGGTATCCTGGCAGTGTCTGACCAGCTGGGATATGCTTATAAAGAATCCAACTGCAGCTTGCAGAGCATCAGGGTTTAGGAAGAAACTTCTACTTCCAACAAGATGTACAAAGTCATGGCACTCTAGTTTTTGTTTTTGTTTTACTTTTTAAAAGTTTTGTTTATTTATTTTTGAGAGAGAGAGAGCAAGAGAGCACACAAGTGGGGGAGGGCAGAGAGAAGGAGAGAAAGAATCCCAAGCAGGCTCTGCACCATCAGCACAGAGCCCTACATGGGGCTTTAGCTCATTAACTGTGAGATCATGCTTTGAGCCTAGATTAAGAGAGAGAAGCTTTCTTCTTTTCCTCTTCCCATTTCCAGGGTAGGTCTCAAGTTTTGTAACATTCCTGACCACTGAGGAACTCATGTCTGGAGCTAGCCCAGAGTGGAGAAGTAAGGATTTATCAATGCCATAGATTGCTATACAAGGTTATATTTAACCTCATTTTAATATTACTATGACTAACTAGTCTACATGATTTTTGTAAGGGTATAGAAATACAGGAATGTGCAGATAATCACATGCCATTGATATTCTGAGAAAAGCAGATTTAGGCTTCATCAGTTTGACCCAGAGTTCCTTTCCTTTTGAGTTTGAGGACTGATTCATGATCACATTTGGATACAGCACTGCTTGTTAATTTCTATCAATGCCTGGTCATTCTGGTGCATTTGGGGAGTTATTGAGCCAGTCTCCATTTTGAGTTGAATTCCCATGCTTTTGGCTGGCGGCAAGATATAGCAAGACTGCTGTGTTGTGAAATTGATAGAGATATCTCTTTTTCCGGTCCAGAGCCTAGGTCCATGTGGGGATACCCTATGACAGTGGTGGGTTAGAGCCCCTTAATCAACAATATCAGTGTCCATAAGAGGGAACACAGTCTTTGCCCTTTTTCTTGGGGAAAGAAGATCTCAAGCTAGTTGTCAAAATAATCCAGACACCACTTTGCAGCTCCCCAGAAATAGCTAGCTGGAAGTGGGATCTGCTCCACTGGAATCCAAATTCTAGACACTGAGTTAGCATACACACCTGCCTCCTCCTCCTCTTCCAGAGAACCTGTATTCCCATTTGATAAAGGGTTTGCAAATGGTTGTGTTTTAGGGGAAGCCTTATAATTACCTGCCTCATTCAATGTTTTATTTTTCCTCCCTCCCACCCTTCCTTCCTTCCTTCCTTCCTTCCTTCCTTCCTTCCTTCCTTCCTT
>NW_027530408.1:263197-392076 GCF_008692635.1 Crocuta crocuta | reverse complement strand
CTTTCTTTCTTCCTTCCTTCCTCCCTTCCTTCCTTCCTTCCTTCCTTCCTTCCTTCCTTCCTTCCTCCTTCCTTTCAATTTATTCTACAGAAATAAAACCCAAGATTTCTTATGCCAACCTCAGAGCTGGTTTCCAATAATGTGGGTGGCCAGGATAAAGCAGGAACAGGACTCTCTGGCTCTGACTAAGATCACAGAGATGGAAGGTCAAAAACACTCATGCTAGGGCAGATCTAAAAATAAAGAAAATGGGGTCTTTTCTGAAGCCTTAGAAATTTCAGAGACCAGTAAGTGGGGAGCATTTGAAAGGTAGGACTCTATCTGGGGTCTGGTGGGTCTGGTGAACTCCAGGTCTTTTTGCTTTTGTTACTCTTTACATTCATAAAAGTGCCATGGAATTATAATCAGTTCAGATAGGTTTCGTCCAACTTAACCTCATATGCTGGAGTTGGTTGGTTACACTGGGAAGCTGTCAAAGGGTTATAGGATTGTTTGTAATTTTAATGCTTTTGATTAAGTGTGGAGGCAGACACTTCTGAGCTTCTTCATCAGAGAAAGAAGCAGACATATGGTTTTAGTACTAGAATGCCCTGTGGCTTCCTGTTTCTTTGTCTATACCTTACATTCTTCCTTCTTGAATGACTTTGACTTCTGTGGATGCTCTGATGCCAAAGGTCAGAGGGTGTGTGGCCACCCTAATGTATGCAGTATTCAATGCATTTCATTACCTGTCACATAGTAGGTACTAAGTAAATGTTTGAGGCTGTGGGAATATAATTTCTACCACAAAGCAGAAAGTTTCTTGCTCACTTTATCATTCCCACTTGTCCTTGGAGATCTAGACACAAAAATGGAGATTGGCCAAATAACTCCCCAAATAGAAACCAAAAAAACGTGTTTTAAAAAGTAAGCGATAAACCCTTTAGATTACTGTCTCTTTTCAGATTGTCTGACAGTCATCCTTGATGACTCCTCTCCTCTCCTGTCCCCTCTCCAGCAAGGTTGATGTACACTCAGTAAAATAGTGAATGGTAACGGTGAGATCTGAGCAGACTCACAACTTTGATTTGAGCATTTATTTTTGGCTAAAAATCTATTCTTAAGCTGCCTGTGTTCCTTTATTCTGGTTTTCTGTTTTGATGCCACATTAATGCAGATGTCTGATCATGACAATTCTCCCCAGCTCACATTTTGGGAGTTCAGCCTCTCAGGAAACTAGGTTCTCCCTGTGGGCAGCTCCAGCAGGAGGAATTATAGAAGAAGCAGGTTGAGACTCTTGACTCAGAGAAGGTGATTAATTATGAATCTCATCCAACTGCTCTATCCTTGCCTCTCGCTGTCACCAATAATTAAGAGCTGACAATACAGCTGTTTTCAATGAGAATTTTCACCTGGGAAATTCGAAGTTCTTTAGAAACATCATTTGAAGATCCATCTTAACACCCTGGTAGCCAAGTATAATAACCTACTGGATGCTTAAATGTAAAATCACTTGAAAAAGTCTTAGAAAGAAACAGTGTGTTACAGGGGAAAGGTCTGGAGGCAGAAGAGGTCTAATTTTGAGTTCTGGTTCTCTGAAATATTACTTGTATCATGTGGAGCAAGTCACTTAAACACTTGGATTATTCATTTCCTCAGCTGTTAAAATGGAGGTAATAAAATACCCAGTATTTAGTGGACACCGACCATTAATTATCTGTAAAATGCAGATAATTAATAGCTACATCTTAGTGAACCCCTTGCCCTGCCGTGACATGTTACATTTTATTATCTGCATCTCACTTTAATCTACAAAAAGATTTGAACAAAATCTGTCTGAAACACACACACACACACACACACACACACGGTTCAAGAGAACAGTATATAGAGGTCAGGGTAAAAGAAAGAGAATAATGGAGGCAGGGTGAGCCTGGTGCTCAGAGATGTGTACCTGGCATACATGTGGAAGTATGGGTTATTCTGTATCTTATCCATGGAACCCCTCTGCCAGTGCCACCAGGCCGCCCCTGCTTATCTGTCCCCTCTCAGTCAGTCATCTTACAAATTGAAACGCAGAAACTGTCAATGCCTACATCAGTGCTGGCATTACAGTGCAGATCTTTGAAATATATAACTGAGAGAAAATGGTTGCTCAGGATCAAAAGTTGAAGTCCTGAAGGACATAGGGCAGAACTTCTGGAAAGAAAGAATGGGCAGTTCCACTGTCCAATCCCATTAGACAGAGCTTCCACAGGCTGAGAAGCTAAAGCAGCATGAAGGTGAGACGCCGTGAGCGTCCCAGGTGAGGCACTGGCTGCAGTGAGGCCATGAGGAGGGCTCAGTGATAGAACACAGCAGGAGTAATGGGTTTTCAGGAGACGTAGGTGTGGGGTCAGGGCCAGGTGCAGCCCTGACCAAACATGGATTGGATGTTTGTGTTTCCCACAACTTCATATGTTGAGGCCCTAATCCCCAGTGTGAGGGTTTTTGGAGAAGGGGCCTTTGGAAGAGTAGTTTAGATGAGGTCGTGAAGGTGGAGTCCCCCACCTTCTCTCTCTCTCATGTCTATCTCTATCTCTCAAGAGATAGAGACCAAAGTTCTCTCTTTGCATGCTTGCATAAAGAAGAGGTCATGTGAAGACATAGCAAGATGGCGGCTCTCTGCAAGCCAGGAGGCGTTCCCTCACCAAGAATGAAATCTGCCTTGGCCTTGGACTTCTAGCCTCGCGGACCGTGCAGAGTTAATGCCTGTTGTTTAAGCCACTCGGTCTGTGAGATTTCATTACAGCAGCCTGAGCTGGCGCAGACAATGCCTCTAGCACCCAAAATGTAAAGGCCACCCCAGCAGGGAAAGGCGTAGGAGGGAGAAACACCCAATGGGCTGGGAAACCTTGAACTGCCAAGAAGCAGAGTTTCATCAGGGCAGAGGCTTGGGATGGAAAATGAGTTACAGAGACTTAAGGAAGTTCCATCTTTGCATCCCTGTCTTTGTGGCCTGACAAAGCAATCCTTCCTTTTGTGAGGTGTTTCCATCTAGTCTCTGATTTTTGGGTGTGTTAGGATTAGCCAATGTACCTGTTGCCTGAACCACTGTCCCTCTTTGCATTCACTGGCCTCCATCAACTACACTTGCAAATAGAGGATGGGAACATTTGAGGCCCTCTTATCCAATACTCTGGGGCTGCAAGGAGCACAGGGTACTTCTCAGGGAAAGCTCCTCTGAGGCTGTACTCAGGTCTCTGCCTCTCTTGGATCTGCAATCCTACTACATTGGGGTCAGAGAAGGGGCTGCAGGACTCTGAATCTGGACAGCCACCAGCTTGCATTCTTTGCTCCTCTCTGCCTCTTGCCACACATTCCCATCCTTTGAGCTGTGGAAACATCAGCTGGGCAGAACAGGGTAGTGTGGCACTTTATCAGTTACTTTCAAATTTATTATTTATAGCATAAACTTTATGCCATGATCCCTTTAGGGCTATGGCATTTGATACTGCCATGCCAGGATTTTGAGATTTAAAAATTTATTCTCTCATTTGCTTTCTCTGCTGTGAGTCTCAGTTGCTGATTCTGAAGCTCATAAGCTGAGCCTTAGCACCTTTTGTTTCTTTTTGTTTTCCTGCTATAACAATGCTTTCCAGAGGTAGCAAGTGGATGTTTCTAGTATGGTTTGACTGGAGAATCACTAAAATTGTCCAAAGTAGCATTTGGCCACAGACGCATAGCCTATACTCTCAATGATTCTAGAGATTAGACATAAAGTTAGACTTCTGTCTTCTTGTGGCCTATAGGGAGAGAAAAATAATTTCAGGATTAATAATGTTCAAAGGTTTTTGAAAAGTTGCTTAGAGGCAGCATGATTTTTTTTCCTGATTACTGATGCATAAAAATCCTACCAGAGATCTCCATAGAAATAATACAATGATAAGTTGATAGCATTTAGGAAATCGAGATAATGAGGAAAGCATCAAATGTATACAGCCACTATGTATGTCATCTTCCCTGTGTGCCAATAACATCATCAAGTATAAACCACCAAAATAATGAGATAATAAGTTAAAACAACATTACTCAAAGATTAGACTTTGATGCTTTTGTTTGACCCATGAGTAAATTTAAGAATTCCTAGAGCACTTTTTCTCAAAATGCAGTCTATGAAAAATCTGTGCCAGTGTCCCTAAGGTAGGCTTAAAAATGCAGACTTTTAGGGGCACCTGGGTGGCTCAGTCGGTTGAGCGTCCGACTTCAGCTCAGGTCATGATCTTGCAGTTTGTGGGTTCGAGCCTCGTGTCAGGCTCTGTGCTGACAGCAGAGCTCATGGCCTGGAGTCTGTTTCAGATTCTGTATCTCCCTCTCTCTCTGACCCTCCCCTGATCACGCTGTCTCTCTCTCTCAGAAACAAATAAAACATTAAAAAAACATTTAAAAAATGCAGACTTTTGGGTCCCACCTCTGACCAACTGAGTCCAATTCTTTAAGGGTAAGACCCAGGATTTGCATTTTCGACAACAGTCCCAGGTGATCCTATGTACACTAGATTATCTAGAAGAGGGGTTCTTTACCTTTTTTGTGTGCCATGGACACTTTGACAGTCAGGTGAAGAGTATAAATCAGGATAACATTTTTAAAAAAATATTTATTTATTTTTGTGAGACAGAGAGACAGAGTGTGAGCAGGTGAGGGCAGAGAGAGAAGGGAACACAGAATCTGAAGCAGGCTTCAGGCTCTTATCTGTCAGCCCAGAGCCTGACATGGGGCTTGAACTCACGAATTGCGAGATCATGAGCTGAGCCAAAGTCAGCCTATTAACCGACTGAGCCACCCAGGCACCCCAGGATAATGTTTTTAAATGCAGAGTGTCAAATATACAAAAATTGCCAATGAAACTGATTTTTTTTTTTTTAGCGGTTCTTTTTTTTTTTTAATAGTTTATTGTCAAATTAGTTTCCACATAACACTCAGTGCTCATCCCCACAAGTGTCCTCCTCCATGCCCATCCCCCCTCCCCCCACATCCATCAGTCCTCAGTTTTTGTCAGCATTCAAGAGTCTCTCATGGTTTGCTTCTCTCCCTTTCCCCCACCATTTCCGCCCTTCTTCTCCCCCTTGTTCCTCCGTCAAGTTCCTCCTAATCCTCCTATACGTGCAAACATATGATATTTGTCCTTCTCTGCCTGACTTATTTCGCTCAGCATAACACCCTCAAGGTCCATCCATGTTGCTACACATGGCCAGATTTCATTGTTTCTCATTGCCATGTAGTATTCCATGGTATAGATAAACCACATCTTCTTGATCCATTCATCTGTTGATGGACACTTAGGCTCTTTCCATGTTTTAGCTATTGTGGAGAGTGCTGCTATGAACATTGGGGTCCATGTGCTCCTATGCATCAGCATTTCTGTATCCCTTGGGTAAATTCCTAGCAGTGCTATTGCTGGGTCATAGGGGAGTTCTATTGTTAGTTTCCTGAGGAACCTCCACACTGTTTTCCAGAGGGGCTGTACCAGTTTACATTCCCACCAACAGTGTAGGAGGGTGCCCGTTTCTCCACATCCTCGCCAGCATCTAGAGTTCTCTGATTTGCTCATTTTAGCCACTCTGACTGGCGTGAGGTGGTATCTCAGTGTGGTTTTGATTTGTATTTCCCTGATGAGGAGGGATGCTGAACATCGCCAATGAAACTGATTTTATTGAAAAACCATCAAAATATTTAAAAAAACTAAATTTGATAAATAATGTCTCTGCTTCATCATTAATGCATTAAATAACAAGATCTAATAGCAGGTGTTTTGGAGAAATAGTTTTGGAGAAATGATGACTGTAAATGCTGTTTTGAGGCACTTGCAACCCCTGTAGTGGGATATGACATGAAAGTCTGTGATTTCTACTGGTGACAAAGTCAGAGGTACTGCCATTGCTACATTTGTCGTTTATCACCTACATTCATCATTAAAGAAGGTTAGTGAAAAACTAAAGGTACACTTTTTTCTTTTTCAGTTCACAGATCCCTCTCCATCCATAGGTTAAGAATAGCTGTTTCATGGGGATGGACAGAGTACCTGAGGTTTAGGACGTCCTGCATAAACAAATGTGGGTGTGTGTACCCGCACACACATATGATATTTTTGCAACTATGCCTGACATAGATTGAATCAATTTAAAGTTATAGGCTTGGTGAGAATGAGCACAGCTAGCCAGTGTTAACATTCAAAGACAGATCCATACACTTTGACAATCAGCTAGATGGACGCTAGGTTCAAGATCTGCAAATGAAAATAAAGGAGTCTGTTTAAGACATGGGACGGGGCTGAATGGACCCAGTCTTTCACACTTCCTCCGTGAGAAGATCTAATCTATTCCAGAACATGCACACATAGATGGAAAAGGGCCAAGTTCTATAACACGAAGCATCATAGCAATGATGTTGGTCTGGAAAGATTTCAAACCAGGTGTTACCACTCATGCACTGAGACCATAAAAACCCAATAAAAGACAGCAGTGTTTTCCAAAGTGTGTTCTGCTACATATGTACCTTGTAGAAGATGTTCAATTAAAAAAATGTTTTTGTGGTCAAATAAGTTTGGGAAGTTCTGCATCTAAATATCTCCTCTTAGTAATCCATAGCTTATTAGCCAGGCTGGGAAATTTACAGGTAAGAAAACCTGTTTAATTCTGCTCATTGTGCATCAGAATTTCCTGGGTGCTTTAAAAAATACTTAAAAAATATCCACCCCTCAGAGATCATAATTTAGTGGTGTATGGTGGGGTACTTAAAATTTTTTTCAGAGTGGTGCCTGTATGGCTCAGTCAGTGGAGAGTATGATTCTTGATCTCAGGGTTGTAAGTTTGAGCCCCATGTTAGGTATAGAGTTTACTTAAAAATAAAATCTTAATTTCTCCCCCTCAGCTTGAAAGGCTCTGCTGAATGCACCATTTTTTAAGCTTATTTATTTATGTTGAAAGAGAGAGAGAATGAGAGTGTGTGCGAATTAGGGAGGGGCAGAGGAGAGATGGAGAGAAGGAGAATCCCAAGCAGGGTGCAGAGCCCGACATGGGGCTCCAACTCACAAACCGTGAGCTCATGACCTGAGCCAAAGTTGGAAGCTCAACCGACTGAACCACCGACCAATCAGCCAATGTTTATTCTGACTTTTAGTAGCAGACTTACTAACTCTAACAGGCGGCCCCCATGCACCATTTTTAAAGGCTTGTTTCCCATAGCCTTTGTATTAATTTCCTGTGGCTGCTACAACCAAATACCACAAACTGGGGGACTTCAAACAACAGAAATTTATTCTCTCACAGCTTTGGAGGCAGAAGTTCAAAATGAAGGTGTTGGGAGGGCCATGCTCTCCCAAAGCCTCCAGGAGAGAACCTGTTTCATGTCCTTCCCCTAGTTTCTGGTGTGGCCCACAATCCTTGCCTTCCCTGGCTTATAGCTGCATCATGTCAGTTTCTGCCACTGCTCTCACATAGTGTTCTCTCTGTGTGTATTTCTTCTCTTGTAAGGATGTCTGTCATATTGGGTTACAAGCTCACCCTGTGCCATCCAGTGTGACCTCAACTGGCTTACCTCTTCAGATACCCTGTTTCCAAATAAGGTCACATTCATAGGTACTGGGGCTTAGCAGATTGGGGCTTCAATATATCTCTCGGGTGGACACAAATAGACCCCTTACCGATCTCCCTGGGGAAGAATGATTGGAACACACTCTGAGAAATGCTGCCCAATAGAATTTTAAATTTTGAACAATGTAGCTTCCTGGTAAAAAAAAACTCCAAGATGCATTATTTACATATTCTTTTTTTTCCTGGTAACTGAACAATTTGAACTGTGGTACAGAATTGTTGGGGCAATAGAATGCCAAAGGATGTTTCCCTGTGAAGATGGTTTTGATTTTAGAGCGGTTGATCTATATCCATTCTCTCTGACCTGAACAAGCTTGCCAGAGAGATGTCCGCTGTGACCACACCTACTGCAGCCAACAAGCAGCTATCATCAGCAGAGAGAAGGGTGCTTACCTGTGTGTCTCCGATAGTAGCCAAGTTTGCTGCTAGCACATCAGGGAAGAGCGTGGCAAGCCACACAGGTGCACATTTAAATGAACAAGGCCTGAAATACACCTTGGTCTCACAGCCCTTGAAATTGTTCCCTGGGCTGGAGGTTTCTATGATCTGGGAGGCAGAGTGGCCCAGTGTAAAGAGATAATCAGGACTGGAACCCAGGCTCCAACTCTAAGCCTTGTGCTCTTTCCACTGCTGCACTGCATTTCTCTGAACATAGTAATATGCTTGCCTTATAGGATTGCTGTGAGGAGCAGTTTGGTGTAAATGATAAATTTGGAAAAGGACAGAATCATTATAGAGAGCGATTGAATCAGCTGGAAGTTGGTCTTATTATCAAGGATCACAACACTGATCGTCGGCGTTTGCTTTGGACATTATGAAGTTAAGTTTGTAGCCGACTGCTACCCAGTTTCCGTGCTCTGGTATTTCTCTCCTTAAATCTTACCTGCCCTTGCTGAATGTGGCTCTGTGGTTGACCTGCTGATTTTAGTCTGTGTGGTTCTGGCTGTATAAAATGGAATTGCTGATTTCAACAGCCCTGTTATTAGGGTCAGAAAAGGGCTCTGGTTGGGAAACAGGAGGAGGCAGCTCCTTCCTGTAATCAAAAGACTGAGCTGTCGGCAGGGGCTGCAGGGAGGGAGGGCACCTGGGGGATGTCCTGTTTGCCCTTGGAGGGAGCTTTCCTAGATGCCCAGCCTCTGAGGATCCTTCTGGATTCTGGCAGGTAGGCTTTAGGGGAGCAGGGAGCTGGATGCTCCGGCTGTGTGGTAGGGATAAAAGGTGCTAGGGCTGGCCGCTGCTCGTGTGAAGCCTTCAGTGGTGTGCTTGGAGTTCGGCTGCTGCTAGCCACGGGCCATGACACAAAAATGGAGGGAAGAGTGTTATCTCAACAAACTTGGAAACATCTCAAAGGCAACTCTTGTCTCAAAAGTCTCCTCAACTGGCCTACTCCATAGTCTGAACTGCTATCACTGGGAGTCCCTTCTTTGGGGCTGAGACTTGCTGGTGTCAGTGTTTCTCAGCCAAAATGAAAATATCCCTGCAGGTGGGTGGGTTATGTTGTAACTACCTCCCCTCCGTAACATTTGGGGCCCCAGAGGCTTGGGAACCTTACAACTAAGTTGTGAGCCCCACAGCGCCCCCAGGCGGCCTTTTAACAGACACTTGGTAAATGTAGAATTACTTTTGGATTAAAAGAGATAGAGACTCCTCATGCTCTGAGGGAGCGAATGGGAGAGATGGCATCAGTGTGTGTGGGGCTACTTGGGAGCTTTGTAATGTGGGGGAAAGAGATATTCAAGAAGCTTCAAAGAGAGAGCGGTGTGGTATCAACAATTTTAAGACTAAAATTACATTTAATTCTTCCACTTGCTATGTGGTCATGTGTAGGTTATGTTAACCTCTATGGCCTTGGTTTTGTCGCCTGTAAAATGGGAGTGCTGATGCTTTCTCCCCTCACAGAGCTGTTGTGAGAATGTGAAGATCTGATGGCTATACAGTTCGTCTATAAACGGTGAGAGGATGGACACTCTTTACCATCATTGTTATAGTTATTGTTGTTTTTATTTAAGGCAGAATGTGCTCGGTGCTGTTATAAATTAACTTCCTGTTTGCCCTGGGGTGACACACAATGGAGCTGACTGGTTCTGGCATCTGGTGAGGTGTGTAAGATGTGGCACAGGAGACATTAGCACACTGCAGAGTAGGGAATAGATTCCTAGGCATAGATTCCTAGCCTGGAGTCCAAGGAACGGGTTCTTTCCAAACCAAGTGTAACTGTTCTCACGATGTTGCTCCTGAAGAGAAATGCAGACAGAGAGATAGGGAGCTAGAACATCAAATGGCCATTCCTCTCCAAGTAAAGCAGGCAGCCAACCGTTTGCAGAGAATACTGAAGAAAGCACACCTGGGAAGGGAATCAGGTGGGGAACACTCAGCACTTAAGAGGAGTGTTTTGGCCAAGTACCAAGGCCAAGAACAAATCCAAATGCATCACACATTAAGGGCTCTGAGGAAAGGGCTCAGAGGGCTTCCCTGCATGGGCAGAAGAGAATCTAAGTGGACAGACTTTTTCCTCAACTACCATCAATTGGGGCTACTCCCAGCTCCCAAGGGTGGAGGAAGTGAAGGCTGACATCTGAACTGCCATGTGACCTTATAGTTTCCTATAGACAGGGGTGTGTTATGTATGAGCGTAGTTTCCCCTCTCTCTTCACATGGCTTCGCTTTTGATCAGTCAGTTTGCTATTTTCATAAAATCCAAAGTGTAAGCACTCTGTGTATATTGCTGTGTATGAGCCTGACCTGGTTGGCTGCTACTGACTATCACACTCAAGTTTATGGTGCCTCCAAAGACAGCTGGGCCAGGTCGGAAGCTTTGCTTTAAGAATACTATCATGAACTGACTCATTTTGCCTGGGAGAGCCACTCATCACAAGATACTGGGGGCACAAAGGGTTAAAACACAAGGAGAGAGAAAATACATGCTCCGAGTGGGGAACTAAGGAAGGCTTCCTAGAGATGGGTCTTCAAAAGAGTGGAATTTTGACTCACAGGATGAGCTTAGGTGCAGAGCGTGGTCTTGGGGGGATGGAGTGGGGTGGTTTGAGATCCAAGGTCCTGAGTAGCAGAGAGGCAGAGACCCATGTGGCATGGGGTTAGGAGTGAGGTGGTGAGAGGTGATGACTAAAGGGTGGGAAGACCTGCTTTGCTGGCCATGTCTGCTAGGGAAAGAGCAGACACTGAGGTCCTTCCCCAGAATGACAGGATATCATCAGATGCAAGTGGACTGGTGGAGCCAGCTGTCCAAGGGCAGACACGTAGAGACTTTCTGCTGGGGTCAGAGGTCTTGCATGTGATACAGACATGTTTCTTGGACCTTGTAGGTATCCTATGGGGCTCATCTTCACACAATTTCCCTGCTGTGTTAGTAAAACAGGGTTTGGCACTCTTCTGGATTTGCAAGGGGGAGCTCCTTACACTTTGTAAATGCTGAGCACTATCATTTCTGCTAGGTAGATGGAGAGCTTAAAGAATGTGGAGCAGTGTGCTGGTGGTTCAGAAACTCAGAGCTCTTATTCTTCACTCACCACTCAACTACCTATATGACTATTTCACCTCTGCGTGTTCTCACCTGACAAGAGAAAAGACTGGTTAGGATGGTTGCTAAGAAGCCTCTCATTCTGGAAGTCTAAGAATTTGTGTCTTATCTACCTGGTGCTGAGGGCAAACTTGCCTGCCCCAAAGCATGACAAAGGCTGACCACTTGCCAATTTGGTGCATACTCAGGGTCTGCTTTTAGAGCCAGGCTGTTAGAAAAATGAGCAAGCCACTTGCTTGTAACAATCTAGATTGTTTGGTTTAACTTGGCTTGGTGTCTGTAGTTAATGTTTTAGGAAGAAATATCTCACCAAACCCCAGGCAAAGGAAGGAACTGGTATGAAGATGGAAAAATGCTAAGTAGGAAGAGAAGGTCTTTGCTGATACCCTTGGACTTTGACAATTAGAGGTCATCCAGCCATGTCAGTCTGACCTCTGGACTCACACAATCTGGGGCGGGTTGAGTCTTAAAAGGCTGTGAGTCATCATCCTCTCTCCTTTCCATTTTCCCAATGAAAATTTCCCTCAAAGAAATTCTAGTAGCGGAAATGATTACATAATTGCAACTCTGTTCTATTGTTGCACTGTTTTCCAGCTGCTCTTACTATTTATTTCCCCTCATACCTGTTTATGTTGCAATAGGAAAGGGTGCTCAATAAAAATTGAAGCTGAAGAAAGGTTACTTCCAGGGAGCAAGAGCAGTGCAAGTGTGCAGATTGGCCCTTGGATGTCCCCACCTCTGAAGGAGTGATGGGCGGCTCAGTGCTGGTCGGTGCAGGGGAGGACTCCACTAATTAGCTCACCCTTTGGCCCCGGGGGAGGACAAGCCATGGCCTTTGCTCCTTGCCCCCCTCTACCCTTTTCCCCAGAGGCTCCGACTGCTAACTGTGGATGGCCCAGTCAAATGTCTATATAAAAAAAAAAATCCTGCTTCCTGGCATTCCCCAGCGGCTGTGTGACAAATCAAGGTTACCTTGAAAGCAATGCAGAGGGGGGAAATCTATCCATCTGTCAAGTTGTGAGTCACCAGTGTGATGTCATCTGAATATCAACCCAATTCCATTAATTTTGACTGTGTAAGCACATAAAATAGCAGAAGAAAATGAAACACGTCCAGTTCCAGAGGCACACACACCCACACAGACTCCACATGGACGTGCACACCCACAGATGTGCAGACATGTGCATTCATGGGGCTAATATGCCTGGGCAGAGTAGAAGGGCCCATTAGTGCAACAACTGGATGTGCAGAGAGATGGCTTTTTTTGGCAACGTTAATGAGGGTGACCTTCGGGTGGGGATATGCGGGCTGCATAGAACGGAAAGGAAGGAGAGACCTTGGCATCCCTCTCTCTCTAAAGCATGGCAGGGCTTACACAATTAGGCTAATTATGCTCTGCCTTCACTGAATGTGTTCCATGCAGGTGAAGTCTGGCTTTCTCTCCTTATGCCTTCCACAGCCTCTTTTCCTGATGCTCTAAACTTGACTGGCCTCCTGCTATGTTTTCTGGAAACTAGACACGGAGGATACTGTGATACCTGAAGGCCTGCTTCTTTGGCATTATCTGGGTCCTCTCTATTCCTAGAGAAGGCGAGTCCCTGCCCACTGCCCAGTGGGTGTTTATGGGGCATCTTTATGCCTTTAAGGACTGTTATGTTGACAGAGACCATTGGGGCAGTTGGTGTGGTAGCCATAACAGCACAGGACTGTGGCCAAGAGATGTGAGCATAAATCCCAGTGCTTCTCCTGGCCTCAGTTTCTTCCTCTAAAAATGAGAATAATAAAGCCTACCCAGCCTACAGAGTTTCCACATATGGCTGCACAGGCTGGGCACTGCACAACCCAAGACTCTAGGAAGCATGTGACTATGTTGCCCATGGAGCACCTGGAGTTGTGCAGAGCAGTGGCCCTTTCTGTTTGCTTCAGAGCTAATGTGGGGGTCACATGAAATAAATGATTATTCATTGCCTACAATTCCTTGCTTTTGCTCATTTTCCTAGAATGTGACTGCTGAACTGCCTGGTGTAAACTAATTGTCTCCCGCTCTGTCAAATATTCTGTCTTCCTTTTCCTGATCAACCTTGCATTCTTGATACTTAAGACTTCAGTTTCTAAGAAGAAAAGAGAGATGGAGGAAACTGCAGTGACTGTGGCTTTGCTAGGGCTGATCTGGAAAAAGCACATCTTATAGAAGGGCTTGAAGGAAGCAGCTTACAGAATACAGGATGGACCTTATTCCAGGGTGGAAAGGGTCAAGTAGGCTCATAGGAAATATGAGCACATTGCAAGTGTTGGCCCACTCAGTGGACCTACCGAAGACTTGTTAACATGCACATTGTCTGTGGTCAACTGAGTCCTGAGACAATGGCAGCAAATGAGAGTCTTAACACTCATTGTCACCATTGGTTTTGACCTCACCGTTATCCATCCTTGGTGGCTCTCCCCGTCCATCATTTTCCAGCTATCAAGGCAAGTGGTGAGCAGCTGGGTTGACACTGTCTTGTGTGGAAGGATGCAGCTACAGAATCATGCTCAGGCCAGGCAGCATTAGTGAGTGATAATTCACCACAGTGAGCCCTTAGGGGACACCCGCCCCCGGTATTTAAGGAGTGGAAACAGGAGCATCCCAAGAACAGAAGGAGATTCTGGGAGACATTCAGTCTTGGGGAAGAGGAAGCAATAGAGGAGGAGGAAGCAATGCTTCCCCAGTAGGCTGTGCAAGAGAAATAATTTGGAACTTTTGAAAAATATGAATTCCAGGGCCCCTTTTTCTCGAAACTGACCCAACAAATCTGAAGGGAACACTTAATTTGTATTTTTTTAAATAAACATTTATTGGGGGGTAATTTTAGATTTACAGAAAAGTTTCAAAGATAGTTTGTATTTTAATCATTTTTACAATTGTGAAATATAAAGCACATAGAGATAAGCACCCCAAACAAAAATGATACCTCAATGATTCATGACAAAATGAACGCCTGTGATATCACTACACAGCTAAGACATAGGACAGGGCCAGTGTCCAGGAGCTCCCCCCGTGGCCCTACCTTTTCCTTCCTACTCAAAGTTTTGCTACTTAAGCATGTACCCCTAAACCCTGTGGTTTAACTTTTGTCCCTAAATGTTTAGTATAATTTTACCTGTTTTTGAGCTTCTCATAAATATAATTATATAGTATATATTTTTGGGAGGTCTGGTTCCTCTTACTGGATGAAATTCATCCATGTTATTGTATATAGCTACAGTTTTCTCTTTTTTGCTGTTCTAATACACTGTGTTATCCAGTACAGTAGTCACTAGGTGCAAGTGGCTATTTAAATTTAAATGGGTTAAAATTAAGTCAAATTCAAAATTCAGTTCTTCTTTTGCACTAGCTACATTTCAAGGGCTCAACAGTCATGTGTGACAAGTGGCTACCATTTTGAACACTGTGGAACAGGAAATTTCCATCATTACAGAAAATGCTTTTGGACAGTTCTGCTCTGGAAATGTTCAACTTTCTGAATGCATCAAGATTTACCCATTCTACCGTTGATGGAAATTTTGGTTGTCTGCACTTTTTGGCTCATGTGAATAATGCTGCTGAGAATGTTTTTTGTACAAGTCTTCTGGTGCACATGTGCAAATATTTATGTTGGGTGCATACCTGAGAGTAGAATTGTAGGGTCACGGGTGTGTGTGCATTCAGCTATAGCAGATAAGGCCGTACTGTTTTCTCTAGGGGTTTACTAACTTATGATCCCACCAGTATGTCTTTTCAAAAGCATCCCAGATAATTTTGAAGGTCAACTAGGTTTGGAGTCACTGCTTGATTTCTCCAAGGATGTGGATTTTTCTTTATACGAGAAAGAACCTTCTAGTGACTCAAATTGTGTAACAATAAAATAGACTCTCAGGAAAAAAAAAATACCTCATGAGGTAGTGAGCACCCCATCTTTAGAGTATTTCAAGTTTCTGATGCACAACTTTCTGATATATCAGCTCTGAAAAGAACTCCTGAACTTTGGAAAAAGTCTTCTTAAGTGATGTAGAAAGTTCTTTCCAACTGCGAAGTTCTCTGATTCCATGCCTTTTCATGAACATGTTTGGTTAGATAAATGTTGAACAGTGAAATTCTTCATAGTTAGGCAGCAGAAGAGAGAAAGGGCTGGTACCATGGGGCAAGATTAAACACAAATTGGATCATTAGTCCCTGAATAATTGAGTTAGTTGTCTTGATAATCAATGAAGCACCTTGTGCTCATTTAAACACACTGTTCCTACTTGAGCTTTTGGGATAATGGCAATGTTGACCACCTCAATGTCACTCTCTGTAGGCAATTATTTGTCCTCCTTATTTCTAGTTTAATGGTTTTATTGGATATGTGCCTCTTATTGTAGCTGTCTCAAATCATTTTTGGAAGCAGGTGTGGCCTAAATCATAACACCGTAAAATGCCCTCACTCCTGGTAGTCTGTTTTCATCTGTCTCCATGCTGTCTCTCTCCACGCATTCTTCCTGCTCCCCCTGGAATTCCCTTCCACCCTTGAGGGGTTTGGAAATGAAGGGATTTATACTAGGTCACAAGAGGAATAATCTTCCTGCCCAAGCACTCAAGAGGCTGCCTTTTGGGATAGAATGGTTTCCTTGTAACTCACTTGAAGACTGATTGTTTCTCGTAAGAATGCCGTTAGGGGATTTGGGGAAAGGTCTTAAATCTCCCTGGGTATGTGTGAGCAATGAGATTTCAAAGGGAAAATGAGAAGGAGGCGGATCTGATAACCTGACCCTATGCTGGGCCTGTGAATGGCAAGCATTTCTGCTCCACCCAAGGGCTGTGAGCAGTGCTATGCTCTGGATCAGCCCTTAGCTCATAGATAACCCTTTTGGGCACACATGGCCAAAGTTAGGATCCCAAATAACCTGCGGGCACAGCTACAACTGGGCCAACACAGAGATGGGGTCATGGTGCTGCTGGGTGGTGGCAGCTCTCACTCCCACCCCATAGATTTGGACTAAGGGATGAGCCAGGCTTTGTCCACCTAATTTGTAGGATGGAAGAGTCAAGTGGGTCATGAGATTGAACTTCAGAGAGATAGCCTTGGAACCTCTGGGGAGGCTTGGAGCTCCTTCTTGTTGCCATTGGTTTAAAAAAAAAAACCAACTTCCTTGAAGGCTAAGACAGAAGCTGTGAGGAGAAGAAACTTAAGAAGTTGGCACGGTTGGACCTAGTGCCCATGCCATCTTCTCTCGGTGGCCTTTAGCCTGGTCCCTACTTTCCTGGCCTTGGTTTCCCTGAAATTTCAGGAACAAAGACAATCAAAGGGGTATGTCTGAATAACGCCCTCTGTCCCAGGAGATGTACGAGGCTTAATTAGCTGGTACCCACAGGATGTTCTGAAAATGAGAAATGCCTAGGATTATTATCTATCAAATGTCACATACAAATATGCTCATGTTCCCATTATGGATGTATGTGTTGCAAACTTGTTCAGTCGAGTGTGACCCGTTTGGTGGTTTTAATTACAAATATCAATAAAATTGGTTGATATTTATGGGCACAGACCCTTCAGATCTGGGGGAAGGAATTTAATTGCGCAAGACAGTGCTGTGATTGAACTCCAAGGGAGGCACAGGCTCCTGCTAGCTGGGTGCGAGGCTGAGACAGCTCTAGTCTCCTTGTGTTAATTAAATGTGATGAAATGAATATTAACTTGTAAACCAGAGGCCTGGGTTGGGTTGACTTGGTGGGTGGGGCCGAGGCTGGGGAACGGGGCTGGGGTGGCTGAACTCAAGGACTGTTGTTTTCTCCAGAGGCAACCGTGGTTTGCACAGTGGTTTTCAACCCTGTCCACACACAGAGGTGCCTGAGGGGCTTCTAAAACATACTAAGTACCGGGCTGCCCTTCCAGAGATCTGTGTGGGGTAGGTTGCCCTGGTTATTCAATGACCTGCCAGGACTGAGAACCACTGATACAGTGAAAAAATTCATGCCGACAGAAGAGACCCTGGTCCAGCCATGTGTCCTTGAGTCTCTTCCTCTCAGAACCTCAGTTTTATTTGGCTCTGTTTTTGTCCGTAAAAATAAGATTAATCAAAACTACATTGTGCATCTGTGATGACAAAATGAGATCAAAGGAATGAAAGGGCTAGGTACTGATGGAGCCTCAGAAAGAGCTAGTTTCTGCTGCTATGAAAGATCAGTGCTCTCTTTACTGCTGGGAATAGAGTCATTAGCATCTTAATCAGATAAGAGAGCCAATTCCAGAAACCCCAGAACCAATTCAGAAAGCTCATCCTTAAATTCTGTTTTTCTGGCACCAGCTTGGTCCAGAAATCTGTATTAGTCAGGGTGCTCCAGAGATACAGAACCAACAGCATACCCACACCCACACCCACACCCACACTCACATCCATATCCATCCACATCCACACCCACACCCACACTCACACTCACATCCATATCCATCCACATCCACACCCACACTCACCCCCACACTCACATCCATATCCATCCACATCCACACCCACACTCACCCCCACACTCACATCCATATCCATCCACATCCACACCCACACCCACACTCACACTCACATCCATATCCATCCACATCCACACCCACACTCACCCCCACACTCACATCCATATCCATCCACATCCACACCCACACTCACCCCCACACTCACATCCATATCCATCCACATCCACACCCACATCCACACTCACACTCATATCCATATTCATCCCCATCCAAATCCATATATATGTATATATACATACTCACACGTGCATGGACACACACATACATACACACACATAAAGAGATCTGTTATTAAGGCATTAGCTCATGTGGTTATGGAGGCTGAGAAGTTCCATGCTCTGCTGTGTGTAGGCTAGAGACCCAGAAAGGCTTGTGATGTAGTTCGAAAGCTGGAGAGCCTTAGTGCTGAGAGGAGGAGGAGATCAACGTTTCAGCTCAATCAGTCAGGGGGAGAGAGAGAAAGGATGAGAGAGAGAATCCTCCACCATTTTGTTTGATTCAGGCCTTCAGTGAGTTAGATGATGCCCATCTACACTGGGGAGGGCAATCTGCTTTACTAAGTCTACTGATTCAAATTCTAATCTCTTCTTACTTAGCAACCTCACAGATACACCCAGAAATAATGTTCAACCAGATAACTGGGCATCCCCTGATCCAGTGAATGTGACCCATAAAAATTAACTGTCACACTTAACCTTCCTAAGATTCAAGTGCAGGTGAGCCAGGCTGAATTCAGAAGGCTGCAGGTGTCTGGTGATTTAAGCCAAAGTGCATTCTTCACTGAGAACTGATAGCATTGCTCATGAGAAGCACTCGTCCTTCAACCCCTCATTTTCTGTAGAAATAAAAGGACACACTCTAGAAGGTCAGTGGTGCCAGGACATGGGCTCAGAGGTCGTGGCTAAGTCAGCACTGCGAGCCCTGTCTGCTGACTTCTAGCCCTCAGCTCGTTCCATTCCAGTTCCAACAACTTGCCTTTTCTGTCAGTAGTGAGGAGAGTTGTCCTGTTGGTTTGCCTATTGAGTTATCTGAGACTTGGTCCCTTGGGAAATATCATGTCTTAAGAAGCAAGGAAAGATGGTGTGATATAGTTTTAACTTGTTTTTCTCTTACTTAATCAAGGTGCCCCAATTTCACCCAAACTTCCTTATACATCATGTCTTCCCTTCTTGAGACCCACACACTGAAGCCAAATGGGGGTTCTCAACAGGCTCCATTCTTTCCTCTCACACTGTTCTTTCACCTGGAATGTTCCTCCCCACAACATCCATAACTGGACACCTCCAAAATCCCAGAAAAAAAACTGCTTCCCTCTCCATGAATCCTTTCTTGAAATGCCCTCTTTCAGAGAAACTTCTGTGGCAGTGTGTGTATCTCGTATGGTATGGACCTCACAGCCCTGTTTTGCTGTTTGTGAGTGTATCCACCTATCTTTTTCCTGTTATTAGACTGGACGCTGGTGAGGGCAGGACAGAGCCATGGAGGTGTATGGGCTGGGGCATCAGGCACACATGGCCTGAATTCCACCCCTGTCGCTATTAGCTTTGTGATCCCAGGAGAATCATTTGGATTCTTTAAGCCTCTGTGTACTCATTAATTAAAATGAGGAAATAATTCCTTCTTCTCAGGGCTGATGTGAGGATTAGTTTGATACATATTTATGAAAGAGTCTGGCAAAGAGAGGTTTTCATAGATGCCTGTGGAATGATTAAATGAATTGATACAAACTACCTGGCATGAATGTTGAAAAATCACTCTAACGCTATAGTTAAAAATTCCATTTTGAGGCAGTGGGGAGGAATTTAAAGATTCCTTTGAGATGGTCAAATTTCAAAATATGGCTCCAAGGAAAGGAAAGAAGTTGGATTTTGGGGGCCAGTGTGAATCCAGAACCCTCACTGAGTCCTCAGTGAAGTCACATGAAGTGGAGATTATTTTCTAGTCAAGACCTGGTTGTAGTACTGACTTTGCCGCTTGCATGGGCCCGTGGGAATTGTTTGCCTACTTTAGCCCTTAGTTTTCTAATTAGGAAATGGGATAGCACTCCTCCCCACATGACTTACATCCATAGGACAGTGCGTGGCATGTGCTGGTGCTCCACCAAGGGCAGCTATGTGACTGTCGTTATGATAATGACTGTATCAGGAGCCTCATGTGGACGGGACCCTTGGTTCCACAGGATTCCGTGGCTAGTGGCAGCCTCCGTGGTGCATCTGTGCCAAGCTGGCCATCTTCCTGCTGTGTGGCTGGCCCCCAGTAGCCTGTCTCAGCCCCATATTACAGTGTCACCGAGCAGGACTTCACTGTGTCCTGGTGGATCTTTTCACAACTCTCTACACTTGCTCCCATGAAAGTCCCCTCCCTCTGTTCCAGTGTTTACCAAAATTGGGCCTGGCTCTTCTCTGGTAAATCCCTACCCGACTCCATTTCCCTTATCAACCTGCAGATCGTCTCTCATTTGTCATCTTTATTAGCTTTTAATCTCCCATCAGTTTAGTGCTGGGGTTTAAGAGTAGGATTAGTGGGGGGAGTTTAATTGGATGATCCTCCATGGCCCCTTGAACATCGGATTCAATAAAGTTTATGAAAAGATAAAATCGCAAAGGGTTTTACAGACCCAGACACAGCAAGAGACTGGTTCAAGAACAAGGTAGCTGTTTTTCAACCTCAGATAATCCGTGTTTCAACTTGATTAAATGAGGAAGTGAGTTTTTTGTCTCTCTCCCTTCCTCCCTCTTTCCCTGGGTAACGTTACCCTTTTCCTCCTGGTGTAAGCAAGAAGCCACTTTCTGCCAGCCTCTCCTTCCCTCTCACTTTGATTCTCTCTGACAGGAAAAATAATGAAACCTGGGTGTACCAGAAAATAACATTTATTTCACGCAGAAATATGCTGAACCACCACTGAAGGTGGCTGAGGTGAGGCATTTGATGGGAAAGAGGCCAGTCTTCAAGATAGGACACGTGGTCCATGAGGGAGGAGGGCGGGAAAGTGCTCCTCAGCTGTGAACTCCTGCACATCCTGAGCTCACCTTTCTCCCACCTTCTAGGCTCCATCCATGGAGAGGGGGTAGACAGCGAGATCATTTGTGAGTTTGTTCATGTATTCATTCAGCACACATTTATTGCGTGGATACTATGTGGCAGACACTGTGCTAAGCACAGGAGACAGAAAGATGAAAAAGGCCCCTTCTGCTCACAGGAAGGCACAGTCTCTGGGGGAGATGGACGGTTTGTAAGAAACTAACGTTTTCTTTTTTATAGCTTCAGCCACGGTTAAAGGAAGGGATGGGCCCTGATTGTTCATGTGCATTGATGTGATTCCACAGCAATGTTTGGCTGATGTAGGGTGAGGAAGGGTTCTACACAATGAAGGGAGAAGAATTTGGAGTTCCTGGTGGGAATCCAGTAGGTGTTATGGGGGTGGGAAGAGAGAGGGGAGAAGCAAAGGAGGAGGTAGAAAGAGGATCCAATGGATGGATGTTAATCTGTGGACATTCTGAGCTGAAGATATAATGAAAATGTTCTGATATGAGTGGCCCTAGGACATTGAACAAGTTGTCTACAATTCTCATCCATGTTTTGTGGGCATAGTTATTCATCCATCCGTCCACTCTGGTGACCATGAGCATGCAGTTTCCCACGGATTTATAGAAATCTGAAATTGGCCTTTGGATTTCCACTGGCCATGAATTGGGGTTCATGTCAATCTTAAACACCAAAAGACCCCTGGGGATGTGTGATTTACACAATTCTTATCAGATACCAGGTGCAATAATGGCAGTGGTATAAAATAAAGTCAGAGCTTAAATGAAAGGGTGATAGTCCACCTTGGGGATTATTCCACCACCTTGGGGAGGTGATCTAGTGGGCATCAGAGTCAAGTCTTCACAGAGGGGGCCATGGTGAGTTAGGCTTTGAAGGATGGTAAGAGCTTGCTAGATGAATAGAATGGGAACAGACGTGGGGCACAGAGCACCTCAAGACAAGGAAATACTGAGGAAACAAGAAAAAATAAGACATCCACAGATGTGGGGTGTTTGAGGAGCTATGAGGGTAGCAATGGGAATCAAGGATGCAGATAGAAGCTGTGGAGGAAGTGAAGGTGGGGGTCATGGAAGGCCTTTGATGCCAAATAAAGGGAATGTGATCTTGGTGGTTGGTGGAGGACCACTGAAAAGTTTTGCTTACAGGAGGATCAGACTAGTATTTTTATTTTAGAACTATCATCCTGGCTCAGCATGGAGGATATGAGGTGTGGCTGGAGTCAGTGTGCCTCGTCAGTGACAGCAGTCCAGGAGAGAGAAGCAGGCTTGGACATAGGTGGTCATGCAGATGGAGAGGGGACATGCTGGAGTTTAACAATGAAAAATGGAACTTGAAGATGGGGCATGGAGGAAGAAGTTTGTGTCTCCAGCCCCTGGCCTGGTGTTTAGTTGATGAGTTGTGTCGTTGTCTGGGAGGGGGATGCAGGGGAGTGTTCAGGTGCGTTTGAAGGGATGATTCAGTTTGGGATATGTTGAGATTTAGGTATCTGTTAAATAGGCATATATACTGGAAGCCATGTGCATGGATGAAATGATCCAAGGAGAATGTATACAATGGTAAAGAGGAAGAGAGAAGAGAGGAAAGAAGGATGGGGAAAGGAGAAGAAAGGAAATCCAACCCATGGATATCTGACTTTTTTCCTGACAATGTTCTAGGACCCTGTCTGCTTCCAAACAGCTGTGGATGGGGATGTTAGAAAGGTCTTACTTGTGGCAGCAATGGAGCATGACTCCACATTGTTGGCAGATGTATGGGGCGAGGGGTCGAGGGTGTGGGTGCCTTACTCTTGATGTCTGGGCTGGATGCAATGCCACTCTAGAGCATAGCCCCATGGCAGCACAGATCCTGTGTGTGACTCAAAGTGAGAATGCTTTGGCCAGAAGCCTGATGTTTGATTGGAACTTTTGGAGTAGGAGCTCCAAAAATCCAAAAGCCTTGTGGAACTTGGTGCTTGTGTGATTTTGGGGGGAAAAATGCAAAATTGTGCATTAAAAGTTAGAAGGGGTCATGGAAGTGAGGAGCTCTGACACTTTAGCTTTATTAGCTTCATGATAAATTCTTCTTTGTTTGTGAGATTTCTGGAAAGCCCAGGAGATGCGTATGTGTGTTGAAGTTGTGGTGGTGGTGGTATGTGTGTGCCTGTGCATGTACTATGTTCATTTGTGAGGATGAGCTAGGATAAGTGGGAACCCAGGCCTGGGTACTTCTTGGGCCTTATCCCACTTAGCATGGGGCTCACATGAAGAGGAGTCCTAAGAACATGCTAAGAACGTTGGGTATATAACCTAGAAGTTAGATGGAGCACCTGTCCTTCAAGATCTAGATAAGATTGGTTCTATGTTTGCAGAGGGTGGGGTGGGGAGGGCAATGCTTTCCCCAAGACCTCTACAAATTCCTGAGGGACTTATAGTTTCATGGTCACTTTTATTCCTGAAATGTGCGGCCACCAAATTAGTTATGGGTCCTCTCAATGTCCCTGTTCCATATCACATTGACTCAGAGGTGGAACAGATCTTCTGGCTGTGTTTTATACACACCTGTACACACTCATTCACTCACAGCCACAAGGCCTTTATGTATGAGGCAGACTTCACTGAATAAGGATGGACATGTTGAAGTAACACGAACAATTTAAAATTGAGTATTAGCTATCATGAATATGTCAGTCCCCCCGCCATTTCTCTTGGCCTCCCCTCTTCCTTCCTACCATTCTTTCTCTACTTTGCTCTTCTCTTCTTCCTAACTCATTTTCCTTGTGGCTTAAGGATCCCTTTTGATCCTTATTAACCAGTATCCTCTGGGACTCACCTTCTTCTTCTTCTTTTTTTTTTAATGTTTTATTTATTTCTAGGAGAGAGAGAGAGAGAGACAGCGTGACCAGGGGAGGGTCAGAGAGAGAGGGAGTCACAGACTGAAACAGGCTCCAGGCTCTGAGCTGGCAGTCAGCACAGAGCCCGACGCGGGGCTCGAACCCACGAACCGCGAGATCATGACCTAAGCGAAAGTCGGACGCTTAACCGACTAAGCCACCCAGGCGCCCCTGGGACTCACCTTCTAAGCCAAGTGTACCAACTGACTATTGTGTAACAGACCACCCCAAATTCTGTGTCTTAAACAATAAGCATTTATTATTTCTGATGAGTCTGCTGATCTTGGCTGGACTAGGCTGACCTTGGCTGGCTTATTCATTTGTAGGTCATCAGCAAGTGCATCATCTCGGGGATGGCTGGTCTAGGATGTCCTTGACTGGGATGACTCAACTCTCTTCCATGTCCAGCACGCTAGCCCAGGTATGTTGTCACCATCAAGGCAGGACTGAAGAGGGAGTGGAAATGTGCGAGCAATTTTTTCTAGGCCTCTGCTTGCATCACGTTTGCTGTCCATGTGGCCCAGCCTGGAGTCAGCATGGGAGGCACTACAGAAAGGCATGGCCATGATGCAGCATGGGACGCTGGGGCTGTTAAGTGCAATGCATCATTCATACCATGTCTTTCAAGAAGTATTTTCCTAAGCAAAGATTGTTCCCTCTAAGAGGCATCCTGGTTCCAACTGTTAAGACAATAGTTTGTTTCCCTCTGCCACATCTGCTCCCTGCTTTGTGTCTTAGTAAGCAACAGAATAGCCCAGGGTATGACATTTTGTAGGGATTTAAGCATTTCCACATGAAAGGGAAATTTTTGTAAAGCATTCATTTACTTTCCTAAATCTTATTGGCAGATCTAACCTCTTTTCAGAGGCCTGTTTGTGTTCCAATAGACTGTTGAACAGAGGAAAGAGGTAAAGCTAGTTACTGTGCTGGCACTTCAGATCCATTGGCCAAAAGGAGGAACTGAGGCAATGAGAAAACTCTCAGTGATCCCGAATTCTAAAATGCTTAGACCACACATGCTGCCCTAGTAGCACGAGGGCAAACTGGGCATCCATTACCAGGGTGAGGGTCTCAGGAGTGTCTGCCTAGAAAGCCTGTCTGGGAAGTTGGGGAATGAGAGTCAGGGTATCTTTCTAACTATTCTCATTCCATGGGGACCATGTGGGATGGGGTGGGCGGTTCTGCTTTGCACCTCTGCCTTCAGTACATCCTTCTTAATCAAGGTGTGTGCGCGCGTGTGCATGAGGGAGAGGAGATGGTGTATGTATATTCATATGTCTGTACACACATATATCAACATACCTCAGGGCTTTCTGCCTTGAGAGGCACAGCTTTGACACTGCTTTGCTCTGCTTTGTGTTAAGCCAGACAATAAAAGAAATGATTAGGGGCTTTCAGAGCAAGCACCTGACAATAGGGAGAGGTGAATGTAGGCTGATTGAAGTTCCATTTATCCTCTTCCTGCAGAGCGGGGAGAGGCAGGCAGGATGGCCCTGCACCTGCATTTTGTGGGACCAATCCCAGGATAAAACCTTGCCCTCACTCCTCCTCCCTGACTCCCCCGGGGCCCTCGGGGTTGGTTAAATTTAGTGTTCTGGCGTTTCCAAATCCATGCGATTTTCTTCCAGGACTGTGAGTCTAAATGTCACCCTTGCTGCACAATTACTAACACATTGTGCTGATGGGGGTGGTTCAAAAGGTTTGTGGCTGTGAGGGGAGGGAAAGCACAGAGGCAAGTTTTGGGAAGGTGAAAGGAGAAAGAAGGAAAAGGAGGTTAGGAGAGGATGAGCAGCCTTGTTTCTCCCACGGTGCCCAAACCAGCCCAGATGGAGTCAACTAGAAGGAAACTGGCTCCATATTGCCCATAGGCACTGCAACCCCTGGAGAGCCTAATTTGAGGAAATCTCCATGAGGCTTGAGGTAGGGTGGTAGTTGTGATGAGCTGGAATCTAAGAATGGGCCTCTCCCTTGGATTTGGTAGGATTGCCAAGAGACTTGGATTTTCTCCTGAAGGGCACTCCCTGGGCTCAGTGGGGAAGGGGGACAACGTGGGGTAGTCTAAAGAGCCCATGAAGTGAAGCCACGTGGACATTCGCCAGTGCTCAGTCACCTGTCAGCTGTCTGGTCGGGGACTAACCACTTTTCTGAGCTTTGGTTTCTTACTTTGTTAAGTGGGGATAAGTATCTCTGTCCTGCCCACTTTGTAGAGATGTTGTGAGGATTAAATTTAAAGGATGATGTATCAAAAAAACTTTGAAAAGAACTCATCTGGGCCCCATCAATGAAAGAGATTTATGCTGCAGTCTAGGTGTGGGAAAGTGGACATATCAAAACATGGACAGGCATGTAGTTACCTCAGCCCTGAGGTAAGACTTTTGGGCTAGAATTCTGCCCACCCCTGGCCAATCGTGTAACCTCAGGAAGGTCCTTGTGTCCTTCTGATGACTCAGTTTTGTAACCTGAAGAGTGAGAGAACAACCCATGCCAACCTCATAGGGGCACTGTGAGCTTTAAACGAGTTGAATAAAGTGTTTAAGTGTGCAGACAACACCTAATAAGTAATAAGCCCTCAGTGAGTATTGGCGATTATTCTATATCTTTTCTGGAACATCCTGCTTTGGGATCCCAGAGTTCCTTCTAGATTATGTGATGATTATGGGAACTTGGCTCAACCCAAGTAAAGTTTCTGGCCCCCGACGCTGGGCATGCAGCTGTTGCTCGAGGTATGTCGTCTCTGTCTCTTCATGTGCTGTCTGGTCTTACTGGGCCATGGGCTTTCTCCTCTGTGATTCTGGGGGAAAGAACCCCCAAAGGCCCTGACAAAAATATCTATCAGTGGCCCATTGTTATGACCCCGTTACACTCAGTCTCTCCTTCTTAGGTCCTGCTCAAAATTCTTCATGTTTTTTGTGCTCCATTAAAAAGATACCCCATTAAGAACATACATACAGCAGTCATCCCCCTCCACATGGAGCCCTCCCTGGACCTCAGTTTCCTCATCTGTTAAGAGAGATCATGTCCAGGGCACCTCTGACTCATTGTTCCCAGCAAATGACAGGCCCAGACCCCTTTCCGTGACTGTATCACCAGCTATTTTAATGCTTTTTCTCTTTGTTTCTCCCTCTGGAACACGCCAAGTGTTTATGTCATTTCAGAGAATCCAGCAAACTGCATTATAGGGAGGAGACTGGGAGTAACACAGGCAAAAATCTGCTATTTTCACATGAATGCTTTAGGCAGTCAGCCATGATGGGAAATGAAGTGTGTGGAAAAGTACAGGGTGAATAGAGAGGGCTTTAGTGAAATGATGAGCCTTTTATCGCTTGCTTCTGCACCTGACATGGTGTCGATCTGTCAGCCCAGCGGCTGCGGCGCGACCTGAATGGCTTCTGCGGTGAGGTCTTCCCCTCCACCCCCGCCACAGGTTGCGTTTGGAAGGGGGACGAACCCATGGTTATTTACCAAAGTTCCGATAAGGATAAAGCAAGAAGAGGAGGGGGCGAGCCTGGCAGCGCGGGGATTCACATCAGGCGTCGGGAACTATTTCTGTGAATTACAAGATGCTGAGAGATTTAACAGAATCCCCTCTACCCACCGACGGAGTGGCGGGAGCTCTTAAAACACAGCCCCTAGGACAGTGGTGCAGTGTCTCTGTTTAGCGTCTAGGTGGTTTAGGACAAGCGCCACAGTGTGAGAATCAAGAACCAGGTAGAACTTCCAGCGGGGATTCCTAGTAGCTGTGAGGTTAGAGGCGTGTGCAGAAAACAGCTGGGCAGTCTCACCCCCCTGCCCCTCCCCACAGTAAGCATCCCTAATTCAGGTACTCAAGCTCATGCATTTTAGGGAGATGACAGTTTTCACTGTAGGCATAGGATTTTTTTCCCCTAATGAAGAAACTTTATTTAAGAGCAGTTTTAAATTTAAAGAAAAGTTGAGGAGAAAGTACAGTAAATTCCCCTATATTCCTTTTCTTCTTCACAGATTCTCCTATCACTATTTTGCACTGAGGTAGTATATTTGTTACAATTAACGAGCCAATACTGGAACATTATTATTATCTAAAGTTCTTAGTTGGTTTAGTTTAGGCTTCATTCTTGGTGTACATTCTATACACTTGGACAAATGTGTCTTGGCATGTAACCATTACAGTATCATACAGATTAATAGTTTCATTGCCCTAAAAATCCCTAGTGCTCCACCAATTCATCACTCTTTTCCCTACCCACCCCCAAACTCTTGGAAACTACCAACATTTTGATGTCTCTGTGAGTTTTACCTTTTCTAGAATGTCATATAGCTGGAATTATACGTATGCAGCCTTTTCAGATGGGCTTTTTGTTCCACATAGTCATATACGTTTAAGATTCCTCCATGTCTTTTCATGACTTGATAGCTCATTTCTTTTTAGTGCCAAATAATATACCATTGTATATTATTTTTATCCATTTGCCTGTTGAAGGGTATCACGTTTGCTTCTAGGTTTGGGCAATTATGGATAAAACTACTATAAACATTCATGTGCAGGTTTTCGTGTGGACATAAGTTTTCAACTCATTTGGGTAAATACCAAGAAGTGTGATTTCTGGATCATATGGTAAAAGAGTAGTTTGGTAAGAGACTGCCAAACTGTCTTCCAAAGTGACTGTACCATTTTGCATTCCCACCAGTGATGGAGAGTTTCTGTAGCTCTACATTTGTGCCAGCATTTGGTACTATTGGTGTTCTGTTTAGCCATTCTAACAGGTGTGTAGAGGTATCTTAATGTTTTAATTCATATCTCCCTAATGATATATGGTTTTGAACAAATAGAACAATGGCTATATATTTTCACTTCAGGAATAGTTTTAATAAGCTTATTTATCTGTCCTCCCCACCCTCACCCTCCGCCAATGGGAAATTAGAGGTGAGTCTGTAACGGGGACCTGAGAAGAAGCAGACAGGAGCAGTGAGCCCTGGGGTGGGACTCAGAAGACCTGACACTGGGCTTTTTCTCCTGAGCCTCTTGACCTTAGGAATCACTTGAGTTCTGATGCTTAGCTTCCTTACTTGCAAAATGTGGCTTTTTTACTGGATCAAGGGCATGAAAGTTTTCTCAGGCCAGTGCCCACCAGCTGGAATGAACAGGGAGAGGCATGCGAGGCTCCGTGTTGAGACTGGGAAGTGCTGTCTTGCCAGACAAGACAGCTGTTCTCGAGAATGATCTCTAACTTCCTGTCCTGTTTACAATTCCATGCAACTTTAAGTGACAACTGACAGCCTGGCAGAGAGAAAGGGAAGGTAGATTTTAAAACGTGGATGCTGTGGCTTAAAAAGCTTGTTAGTGTGGGGCAGCCTGTGTTGTGAAGTCAGCATGGTTCACACCTCATCATGGGCTGGAACTCCCCCCACCCCCTGACATTCCAGGCCAGTGTAAGCCTCACCGGCTGCACCGTGAGCTCTGCCTAGAAGGAGAGGAATCCATCTGTCTTCTCATCCTCAGAGCTCTTCACAGGAAGGTGTTTTGCTTCTGAGCATCCTGCAAGTACCAAGCACGGTTCTAGGCACTGGTAATGCAGCAGGAAGCAGAGAGACTAAAGTCCCCACACTCATAGGGGTTCCATCATACTGAGTTATATAAATAAGAAAGAGAAATAATATCTTCTGCATTTATGTTTCAGAAATCAGGAGATTGTCATTCTATTTAGAAAAACATACACCCTAAATATTGAAAGTAAAGTGAATCTGGGGCCTAAATGATGAATTTCAGTTACTGGAAAGCATCTCAGAACATGAACGTGCCTACATAGTGGGATGAAGGGCTGAATATGATTTCCGGGACAGGTGTGGATGGGCGGCCCTCTCCCCTGGCTGCAGCCTACTGCTCAGGCAGTCCCAGGCCCAGGCCAGGACTCTAGCAGGGCTCCAGTAACTTCTGTACTCCAGAGGCTATGCACTCCCAGTCCTCTGAGGGTAGAGGGGGCATCTGGGGAGGACTGGCTTCCACTGTGAGCCCAGAGGTCCCTCTGGGCGGTGAGTGTGGCACAGCAAGTGAGCCTCATATATAACCTGCAGCAGGCACTGACTGGGGAGGCTGTGGTGAGCCCTGGCCCGTCTCCTCATCTCTCTATGATGTCACAGCGAAATTATTAAACCCACTTGGAGGCTGAGTCACTTTCCTAGATTAAGTGTTGTGTGCAGTGGGAGAGTCTGGGAAGGCGAGGACATGCTTATCAGGGTTTGTATGCTGGTGAATTCTTCCTTCTTAGCTGAGGGCTAGCTAACTGCTTTCTTCACGGTGGAATGAGATGATTTTGCTTTTCTCCATTGTGAAAACTTCCTGTGGGTGGTGACCTTCGCCCCGTAAGGAAAGGGGGGAGAAAGCTTCAGATAACAGACAGACTGCCCTGCAAAGACTTCCCTGCAAAGGAAGGTCCAGGCAGCTCACAGGTCACTGCAGGGTCTTTAGGCTGTCCTTGAGAATGAGGGGCGCCTGGGTGGCTCAGTCGGTTAAGCGTCTGACTTCGGCTCAGGTCATGATCTCGAGATTTGTGGGTTCAAACCCTGCGTCGGGCTCTGTGCTGACAGCTAGCTCAGAGTCTGGAGCCTGCTTCTGATTTTGTGTCTCCTTATCTCTGACCCTCCCCTGCTCACTCTATCTCTCTCTCAAAAAAATAAATAAATCAATTAAACATTAAAAAAAAGAGAGAATGGGACTAGAAGAGGCTGGAAGATGGTAAAGGTCTAAGCCGTTAGGAACCACAGTGATCTCAGGCTCTGATGTGGATGCACCTGCGACCACTTGGAGATTTTGTGCAGAGCCTGATTTGGCAGGTCTGGGGGTTGCCCAAGGTTGTTTATTTCTAAGGAGGAGTGCCCAGCAGGCACAGCTGACCCAAGGCCACACTGGGGTACCAGAGGGTACAGCCATGTGCGTTATTTTTCAGAGAAGAATGTGACTTGACAGAAAGCTACCCAGCTGGTAGGTGGAAGAGCTGGAACAAGATCCCAGGTTTCCAAAATCCCAGGCCCATGTTACATTCTATCTCTTCTTTGTAAAGACAGGGAGATGATGCCCACTTGCAGGCAGGGTCTGGAAGACCGTAAGGGTCATTTGGAATTCCTTTCTGGACAAGGTCCATTTACTTTTTCCCCTGTTTAATCACTCAGACAATTACAAATATTTATAAGCCTTTACGTATACTGAGTATTACGAGGATTTACAGGAGTAACGAGTAGTGCAGGAATTAAAAAGGGAGATACAATTTTGATATGTAAAACAAATAGACTCCAGGAAAAATAGATGAGTCAGGACTGATGGCATGTCAGACTCTGCATTCTCCATGTTCTCCTGGTGGTCAGGGAGAGCTTCTTGGAGGAGGAGGCCAAATCTAATGCAGCTTTGAGTGATGCATAGGATTTAAAAAGTTGGAAGGAAGAGGCAGGTGGGCTCTGAAGGTATTCTGTCTGTCACTTAGGCCCCCCTCTCACTGGATGGGAACTCCCCACTCGTTACTGTTTATTTCTTCTCTATTCATGTCTTCTTCCTCCTTTTCCATGTTCTTCTTAGTCCTTCTTTTCCTCCTCTTTTCTCTGCTTGTGCTCTTTTCTTTTGCTCTCTTCTCCTCTTAACAATGCCATTTAAGTAGAAAATAAGGGATTTATGATCAAATATATTTCCTTACCTGTTTAGCTTAGCAGATTTACAAGGAAGGCAGCACAGGGTGTTATGCCCATTTAACAGATAAAGACAGCGAGGCTCAGACTGGGAACTGAGGGCTTTTTTGGGTCATGCAGCTTTCACTGTTAAAACTGGGAAGCTCTTGGACAAATGGAATGATTTGGTCACTAGGGTTAGCCTTTACTTGCCAGTACCTTGAGCCTGGGGGCATGTCTTTGTCCTATGGACAGGCTGAATGAGTCATTATGGTGGACTAGTCCCATCCATTGTCTTTTCCTTCAGGATGAGGAGCTGGCTATCTAGAATGGAGGGTACGTAGGTGTGCGACATGACTCTGAGTCTATCTGCAAATACGTGTAGGGGCAGGGTGCTGGTGTTCCTGATCTCTGGATCGACGCTGGGATGTCCCTTGACTTGAATCTGAGCAACCCATCTCTCCCTCTTCCCCTTTCCCATGCTGAATGACTCAGCCTCCTGGAGCATTGCCACTCCTTCCCTTTGCCACTACTAGTAAAACATTTCCCTTCCTAATGTTAGCAAGACAACTATAAGTGCACAGGTCTATCCTCTTAAAATGATTGAAACTTGGGCATTAACAAAAATGAGAGACTAGCCAGGGACTTTTGGAAGTGACGTTGATGGATTTGTGGGATCGATGCAGAACTTCAAAATCTACTCTTGATCAGGGTTTCTAAGCTATACGCGTTCACTCTCTCTCACCCTTCCTCACTTACTTGGCCCCCATTTGGCTGCCTGGGAAGTTTCTGGCTTCACTACCCCTGGCCTTACAAAGTCATAGCCACATAGATTTTGACTACAAACATGTGTGCAAATATGAAAGCAATGAAAAGCACAACATCCATCCTTTTATCACACAGCCTGGAGGGTGGCCTCTTTAAGACCAGAGGGGAAGAATTGCTTGGGCTGAAAATCACAAGAGCAAAATTCTAGTTCCAGCTCCACTGCTAAATGCCTATTTGAACTCAGACAAGTCATTTCCTTTTCCTGGGGCTCAGATTCCTCATCTTAAAATAAAGAATTGGACTGCGTGCTTCCCTAAATGCAGTCCAGCTTCAGGGTACATGATTTCTCTGCATTTGCAGGAAAAATGTGATGGTTCCCATCTAGCAAGGCAGGCACCAGTTCTCTCTGGCATGTTGGTTGGGTATGGGAGAGTCTGCAAGTGCTGTGATGGTGCAGGAAGTGCTGTGAGGGAAGCAGGGCTGGACAGAGTAGGAGACACCCAACTGGAAAAGCTAACAGTAGTGGAAGAGTTGGAAGATGTCACAGCTCAGCATGGAAGGGTGGGGCTACTTAGTACAGGAACAGATGGCTCCACAGACCTTGACACTTCCTGAAGGTGGTACTCAGCACTCACATAGCACTTAGGAGTTTCCAGAGTGCTTTCACAGACATTACACCCTTTCTGCCTGACAGCTACTGAGTTAGAGGGACTCACTGCAATTTTATAACATTATTTTTATTTTACAGAGAGAGAGAGTGGGGAGAAGGGGAGAAAGAAAGGGAGAGAGAGGGACAGAGAGACAGAGAGAGACAGAGAGAGTTAAGCAGGCTCCATGCTTAGAGGGGAGCCAGATGCAGGGCTCAATCTCATGATCTTGGGGTCATGACCTGAGCTGAAATCAAGAATTGAATGCTCAACTGACTGAGCCATGCAGGTGCCCCTACTGTGGTTTTATAGATGAGAGATTAGGGACGTGCAAATGTTAATGGGCTGAGGGGACCCAACTGTAGGCCTTTGGCTTTGGGTCCAGTATCATTTTCATTATGCCAGAGGTGCTGCCAATAATTCGGTTCGCATTAATAATGGAGTCATCATATATGGAAAATGACTTTCACCAAATATGGTAAAAATGATACAAGTTTCTGCCTAAAAGCATAAGCCTCAGTTATCTGGAAACTTTGCTCACCCAGAATACTTCTTTGATTTCAGACAAAGAGACATAAATGAGGCATTACTGTGGTTCAGTGTTTGCAATCAGTTCCTAGCTAAGTCATTAAGATAGGAGGTACAAAGCATACACACAGCCATCCCCCATAAATCACACATTCAAGTACACACAATAGGAGACAATTTAACAACAGTAAAGATGTATGCCTGCCCTTCCTAGATTCACCTGTAGGAAGAATCTGCTCAGCAAGGGGAGGCTGTGTCTCGCAAGCAGGTGTGGTTCTGTGTGGCCTGCACTGCATATCCCTTGATGATGAGAATGAGGTAGACACTGGCTTACGTCAGGTGGTTGCTT
The DNA here is from genome assembly GCF_008692635.1 of Crocuta crocuta. NCBI lineage: Eukaryota > Metazoa > Chordata > Mammalia > Carnivora > Hyaenidae > Crocuta > Crocuta crocuta. Next base: position 358,569 of record NW_027530408.1, on the reverse strand, counting down.
ATTATGTGACAGGCAGCCCTCTCACAGCTTTAAATGCATTAAGTTCTTTAGGCTTTACTACAACCCCTCAAGGTAGGTTCTCTTACTCTCTCTGTCATTCAAGATGAGGAAACTGTGGAGCAGAGAGATTAGCTGGAAGGGTCTGATACTGTTGTTCAGGTAAGCAATATTTGTCCTGTGCCATGCCGAGAAATGAATTTTTACTTGGAGTGTGGCCAAGATTTGGTTCCCATCTTCCTTCCTTCCTTCGCTCCCTCCCTTCCTTCTCCCTCCCTCCCTCCCTCCCTCCCTCCCTTCCTTCCTTCCTTCCTTCCTCCTTCCTTTCCTCCTTCCCTCCCTTCCTTCCTTCTTTTCTTTCTTCCTCCACTTTTCTGGAGTGTCTACTGATTCTAATAACCATGCATGGTTCTAGAGATACAGAAATTTAGAAAAAAAGTGGGTTTATCAGCTCATTTCCTTCTGAGACAGAATGAAAGTTCTAGTAGAATGGGAGTACAGGCTACCTGTAGCAGGTACTTAAAGATAGAAAATGGATGGAAGGGATGGTGGTAGGAAAATATCAAAGGACTTTAACAGCCTTGCCATTTAGCTGACACTGGCCTACACCAGCCTCCTCTGTGACCCTCTTTGTGGAACTATTTTCTTCCAAAGATATGAGAACTGATGCCCAGGAGGAGTTTGGACCATGGACTTTGATTGGTGGAGATGGTGCTCATGTGCATGGGGCAGGCAGTAGGTGGAGGACTGCTCAGGACGGAACTAGATGGAAATTGTGAACTTTTCACATGAGAGAAGGTGATGAAGGAAGGAGTTCCCTCCTAAGTCTGAAGGGCTGTGGATAAAAGGCAGCCTTTCCAGGAAACACCAGCACTTTTCATCAGTTACTTCTTAGATGCTTTTCAAATTCAGAACAAAGCACTGCATGAGAATGGGGGTGTGGGGTGGGGGAGGGCAAGGGGCACAGGAGCTGAACGTGGGGCCCTGCCCTTGTGGTCTGACCAGGGAGGGGAGGCAGGTATGTTGCTGGGTGTGAGCTCAACAATGTGCCCAGTGCCCCATGTGCGGTGCCCAGGACGTGGGAGAGGAGCAGGCTGGGTGAGGTGGGCCAGCAGTGATAGGGGAAGGATTCTTGGACACGGTGGACCTTCAGGGAAGAATAGGATTAGGATGCTGGTGGACAGGATATTTGGGGCTGAGTTGCTGAGAAAGCAGTTCCTGCCCCAGCCCACAGGCTGAAGGTATTGAAAGGCCGGATGCACAGGGGACAGGCAGGCATCGGGGGAGGGGTGTGGTAGGGACCATCTCTCCCTCCTGCACGAGGTAGGAGGTCCAGAGCTAACTGACCTCTGGTGCTGGTGGAGCAGGGCCTGACATGGGCCATGCGGGACTGGGACTCTTGGGTGGGGAGTCTTGTCTGGTGGCAAAAATAGTACCTTCTTCACTACAATTCAGAGGAGAGATTCCTGTCCCTTCGGCCATTCACAGAGAACACAGCAGAACACCTCACATCACCTCAGTGGTAGCTCAAGTCCGAATAAATTCTGTGGAAGCTCGTTGGCCCTGGTGGAGAAGCAGCGTTTATTCCTTCAGTTGCCATCTCTCTCTTTCTTGCGCGTGCACTCTCTCTCTCTCTCTCATTAATCTGTGTATGTACAGACTACACAGTTGGTTGGTCTGTCTGTCTTTACCTGCCCATTTTTCTTTCAGTAACTAGCTCTTTCTAGTTTGGACTGTTTATCCTCTCTTTATCATCTAGGCTCTTTTCCATATTTTATCACATGTGTGTGTGCGCACATGTGTGTGTTACATGTACATGTGTATCTGTGTGCGCACGCACATGTCAGAGCTGTGAGAAGTTCTCGGTGATCTCAGTTTCCACTGTATTTTGAGGACATGGGACTGGTAGAAAATTAATGCTTGGGTGAGTTAGTGAAAATGCCCGGTTTTAGAAGGGCATGAGAAATGCTCCCTCCTTCTGTGTTCATGTGTGGGAATATTGCTTTTGTATGTATACGTGTGTGTTGCATGTGCATGCATGTGTGCATGTGTATGTCTGTGCATGTGTATGTGTTTGCTCAGTGTTGTCTGGAATGAAGCCATCCCGGTAAACTATAAGAAAAGAAATATGGGATAAGGTGGTAGGACCCCTGTTCAAAAGGAAACTGGGTAAAAATTCCCTCTCTACCATTCTAGAACCACAGAAGCAGAGGCAGAGGAGAGGTTTTGCTGGCCCTAAAGGAAGCAGTTTTCTAGTCTCCTGAAAGATCAGCAGGCATGGGAGTCAATGCCATGCCTAACTCTGAGCTGGCACAATGTGAGGTCCAAAACTGTAAGACACAATCTCTTCGAGACATATATGATCTCTCTCCTTGTAGAAGACTGGAAATCAATGAAGGAAAAATACAGTACAGCCTCCTAACATGTTGGTCTGGCCTTGATGGTGATGAGCCAAATTAGCCACAGGTGTGAAGGTGCACTAGATGGATTTTTCTGGAATCTTTGTCTCTGATGCTCTACAGTGTCCTGATTTAGACTCCTCAGTAGGCATTTGTATCCTCACTTACCCTGACCCCATTGTGCCTTGCCTCCCACACGTAGATTGCCCCTAATCCTATCCTTCAGGCAAATCCAACCTTTTGCTCTTCCTCCTCCATTTATACCCCACTCCAGCCACCCATGCTCTTTGGTCAGACCCTTTGCTCTGGCTGTGACTATAATGCCTAATCCACCCTCATTCCCTATTTCCACTCAGCCTTCCCTGACTTCTATACTCCACTCACCCAGGCTAGCAGACACCCATCCTTTCTTCTTGTGGTTGCTTCTGGCCCTGTACCTCTTAAGAGCATTTATGATTCTCAAGCAGTCACTAGCCACCTGAGTAAGGCTTCCCTTCCTGCCACACCCTGTTAGAGTGGGAACTGGGTGTGGGACACATGTCATGGGCATCTCTACATCTCTGTCAGCTCTTCCCAAACAGGAAGCACTCAACAAACATTTGTTGAATGAGTGTGTAAATTCAGAGGAAAATCAGGGGATTCAGGGTGAGCATGGTATGTGTGGGACATTGAGAAACCTATCTCGTATTTTCAGAACAAACATGTAGCAGCTGAGTGTTGTGCATGCTCTCCCAATGACTTTCTCTCTGGGAGAATTTCCATCCCTCTTTTTGGCCCCTGGGACCTCCAGGCTCATGGTTCATTCTTGCTCCCTCTTATGACTATGGCTTGGTGGGCTTCTGAATCTAGGCCTTGAGTCATACACTTTCCTTCCCTTATCCTCATTTGCCATACTGGGATGGGGGGCTGGTTGTGGGACTAACACATCTCCCCAAGGCTTCTGCCACTCCAGACCAACAGAGAGCAGAGTGCTGTCATTTTGCTCAGGGCACAAAACATGGGTGCATGACTTCTTCAGGATCCCAGCCTGTAGAGATGCATGGGGATGGGAATCTGCCTTGGCCCTTGTGACCTCAAAGCATGTCCCAGGGCTTTTTGTTGTTCAGTCCTGCTGTTTTCATAATGATGTTCAATGTGAACTGAAAATGCTGCTTGGGTCACCTCCTCCAGCTTGGAAGGAAACAAAGGAATCTGTTGTATCTGTGATGTATGAGCTGCCCTGGCCCCAGGGTTCTGGGCATCAGGAAGCGAGCTGTGGGGATGGGGAACAGCTGGGTGACTTATCCCAGCTGGTGGGTGCTGCCTCCATGGCAACGTCAGGCAGATGCCCGGTGTGGGGACTAGGGGTGCAGACATGGGCTGGATGAGAGGAAAAGAATGGGGGGTGTCTGTATAATAGCCTCCTTCTGACAAGGAGCTTCTGTTCTTTTCCACTGGAAAGCTTTTAAGAACGCTCAAAAGGACAGGCAATTACAGGAAGGTTAGGTGCGCCTGATTGGATGTTGTTACAAATCACTCATTGTCATACACAGCATTTGGAAAGGAGGCCATCGGGGATGATTGCCGTTTAGGGTAAGTGATTTCTGTTTAGAGTGAGCAAGCAGATGAAGGCTTGGTTGGTGCTCAGTGCCCTCTCTCCTTGTTTGCCGTTGTGCTGATGGTTTTTCTTGGCAAGGAGGGGTCATTAGAAGCACTCACAGGTTGCATGATAGGAGGGAACTGGGGATGAGCCTTCTAATTCCATCCCCACTTCACCCTAACTTCTGCTGTACTGATGGGGAAACTGAGTTTACAGAGAAGGGAATAGACTGGTCCAGCTTCACACAGCAGATCAGTAGAGGACCAGAGTCCCTGCCCAGATTCCAGGCCAGTGTTCTTGCTTACAGCAAGGCCCCAAGCTGAGGGTCCACTAGGACTCAGTGTTTCCCTCAACCCACCTGGTGTGCAGCTGTGCATTTCTAAGATTTCTCACGTGGCAGTCCTTGCAACTCCAGGCACCACACTTAGCTTTACTGCACAATCTGTGCCTCTGCAGCCACTCACACACTGTCACTTGAGATTTCCCTTGACGACATGATGTTCCCAAGAGGCAGGATGCAGAGAAGACAGATGGACTGTCCTATTGCTGTCCTGGAGTTCTGGATTTCACCTGTCTCTGTCTCTCTGCATCTGTCTCTGTTTCTGTCTCTCTCTCTGACACACACACACACACACACACACCCTTCCTCCATTACTGTATCTGAAATAAAATTTCAGACTTCCTTGGATCTTGAAGGAAGGACTATTTTCAAGTGTTTAAATTAACATACAAGTGTTCTGGGAAAGATTGCGTGGTAAACAACCAGGTGACAGTGAACGATTAGTAGAGAACCTACAAAATGAAGAAAGTAAGTGGTAGAAGAAAGGGTATCATCATTAAACTTGAGCAAATCCTCAATTTGGCCCATCACAAATTCTTCCATGATTTTGTCCAAGAGGAACATGAAACAGGACAGTTGTAGAATATACTGTGGTTGTATGAATTTCTCTGGCCAGTTTTGAATATGGGTTCTTATAGGTTTATTGTGTCCTCTAGAATGTTATGTTGAAGTCCCAATCCTCAGTGTCTCAGTATGTGACTTTCTTTGGAAATTACAGAGTTCATAAAGTTAAGATGAGGTCATTAGGGTTGGCCCTAAGCAAATATGACAGGTGTCCTTGTAAAAAGGGGAAATTAGCACAGACACAACACAAGAAAGATTATGTGAAGAGACACAGGAAGAGCATTACGTGAAGGCAGAGATCCAGGTGATGAATCCACAATCCAAGGACACAGAAGATGGCTAAGAAACCACCAGAAGCTGGGGAAGAGGTGTGGAACAGATTCTCAGGAGGCACTGACCCTGCCAACACTTTGATCATGGACTTTGGCCTCCAAAACTGGGAGACAACTCATTTCTGTTGTTTAAACCACTCAGTCTGTGGTATTTTGTTAAGGCAGCCTTAAGAAATGAATACAGTGATCTTTTTTTCTCTACCATTTTGCTGTTTTACCTCCTATTATTTAACTGGACGTTATTTTATTGAGATGAAAATCCTCTGGTTGTGTGAGAAGTGTTAATGTTATCAGAAATTTAAATAAAAATTGTAGGTAGATCTACCTGTGGGAAGATCCCACCATCTCCACTCTTGCCCCAAGCAGGAATCTAGCTATTTAACCATATAACAACTATTTGCTGAGGGCTACTATGTGCCTGGCAGTATGCTTGGGGCTGGAATAGAAGAACAGGCAAAACACAGCCTTCACTCTCAAGGAGCCCACAGTCTGGTGGGGAAGATGGTGATGCACACAGATGATTGTGGTGCAGTGCTGGGGCGGGTGCTGTGGTGGTGGTGAGCACAGAGTATTATGAGCACACAGAGCAGGATGATGATCTCAGGAAGAGGTGGGAGGATCCAGGGAAGGTGTCTGGAGAAAATACCACAGGAGCTGAGCCTTCAAGAGATTATATAGGAGAAGGAACATTATGAGCAAGGGCCAAGAGACATGGGATAGCATGAGTATGTGTGTGTGATGTCCTGTATAGCCATGGGCCCTATGTACATCATGCCAGCCTCTGTAAGGCATGTTAAGCAGGGTGGTCCAAGCTAGACTCCTCATGAGCTGAGGAATGACAGTTCCTAGCATGGATCTCTAATCTGACTTAGAGCCTCTCTGCAGAGTATGGGCTAAGTGTGGGCCTTTGTCTTCAACCCCTGAGCCAGTCCTTAACCTTGGTGTGTGTCTTTTGCCGAGGCTTCCAGAGCAAAGTCTCTGAAGGTTTTTTTTTTCCTGATAATCTTGTTTTCTTTTCTTTTCTTTTTTACAGAACTTTCCTGTTTTGCTTCTAATTCTTTAATCTAACTCAGGAAACCCAAATCTCTTCAAAGATTTTCTTTGCATCAAGGAGATCTGGGTAGCTCAGTTGGTTAAGTGTCCAACTTCAGCTCAGGCCGTGATCTCATCATTTGTGGGTTTGAGCCTCACAGTGAGATCTGTGCTGACAGTTAAGAGCCTGGAGCCTGCTTTGGCTTCTGTGATTCCCGCTCTCTCTGCCCCTTCCCCTCTCATTCCCTGTCTTTCAAAAAAATAAATACATATTAAAAAATACTTTCTTTGCATCTCTAGGCCAGGGTCTATTCAGCATGTGTATATGTTTATTTGGGTGCATACACGTCATTAAAATTTTTTTTTTTCATTTGAAAATGAGTATTAACCACTGGGAGGTTGGGCGTAGCCCTTGATCACACTTGGGAGCAATGCCTTGTTGCTTACTAGGTGAATGTGAGAGGCACAGCTGGGAAAATGGAGAAAAAGAGCTAGGTTTGAAGCAATAGCTTCACACAAGCCTTTAGAAATTTGCAAAAACAGTAAAGCCCATCTCCACATGTAAAATGCTTCCCCCAAATCAGAGCAGACTTTCCCATATGCATTATTCTGGGACCAAGCTCTGAAGAGGCAGATGAAGGAAGCCATCAGCATTGATTATCAGTGATTAGAGGACACCTAAGGCATAATTTATCATTGCATTCACTGTGATTGATCTCACTGAATGAGCACTGAGCCAAGAATCGGGATACCTGGGTTCTGGCACTTGTCCTACTACAAGTGGCCTTGGGCAAGTCACTGTCATTCAGTGTAGCATCAGTTTCCCTACCTGAAAAATATCCCTTCCAATTCTAACATTCTGTCATCTTCCCATTGTATATTCCCATCTTCAAGGCCCTGGAAATGCTAATTGTTCTAATTGTGGTCATTTGCAAGGCAGGCATAAAGGAGTAGGAGTATGGTATGTATAGTAGTGTCAAATTCATCACGTGGCACTTCCTAGCTAATTAGCTGGGGGAGTGGAGTCAGGTCAAAGGTGTTTATCTGTGTACATGTGTATGTCTGTGCGTGCATGCGTGCATCAAACTCTCCTTTCTTTTCCTGAGACTGGGTGCTATAGTGGCATTCAAAGGATAATTCATAGCGCCAAGAATGACTGTCTGAAACAGTATGATGTTGTGAAACGGGCATAGAATTAGATTTGAATTCTGGCCCTGACACTTACTGGCTATTGGGAACTTGAAAATCACCTAACCTCTATGAACCTTGGTTTCCTTCTCTTTGAAATGGCTGTAACTGTACAGTTGTGAAAATCAAGTCGGTTTATTCAACAGATATTTTCTGAGTGCTGGCTACGTGCTGGGCATTGTATCAGTTGTTGGCAATCTAAGATGAACCAGACAGACTAGATTCCTACCTTTTAAGGAGTTTATAATTCAGTGGGAGAGACAGGAATAAATAGCTAAATTGACAAATACCCAAATAAACTAATTAAGTGCTATAAAAACAGAGTGTAAAGATGGGGAATAATGGTGGAAGAGGTTCCTAATTTAGATAGGGTTGTCAGAGAAGATTTCTCTGGGAAGGAGGAGAAGTTGGCCAAGGGGTGTGCAGGTGCATTGGAGAGGACAGTCCACTAAAAACAAACTGTGTGCCCTTGAGGTGGCGGAGATCAAAAGTTATGGTGCATAAAGAAATGCCTTGTCAACAATATGACATTTCCTCTCTTAGGCCCTTAGAAAAAATGTCCTCACTCCAATGTCCCTCCTGTGACTATTGCCTTGATGGCATTTTTCTCATGTGACTCCCCTGTGTGGGGAGGGAGGGGAGGATAGTGTGTGTGAGTGTGTGCACATTTCTACATGTGCATGTTGGAGGATGGAGAACTGCAGGCCTGTCACCAGCTCACAGTGAGAACATCGCTTGGATCACTTGTCCTAATGTTTAAATTAAGCCCATTTCACAAGTAAAATCAGTTTGCAACTCTGAGCTAGGGGCCCAGTGATCTGGCCCTCCTTCCTTGCTCTGCTTTTCCCAAAGATTTGCAAATTGTGTCATCTCTATCAAATGCTAAAGGCACAATGGGGCCTCTCCAAGAGAACCTGATAAACTTCTCAGATTGAGGGCAGACTTTTAAGGGAGAACAGCTCCCTTAATGTAATATTTGGTGCTCACATATTTGGTGCTCACATCCAAGAAACACTAACATTTTCAAGTGTTCAGAAGTGAAACAATAGGAAATAAAAATCAGGAAGGAATGACTCTGGTGGATTTGATCCAACAGAAGAAAACAAAAACTGGTCACCTTCAGCTTTCTCCAAGGACCTGAGCTTCAATTTGTCAATTCTAGAAAACAAAAACAAAAACAAAACAAAAAAGAATATCTGAAACACATAAGGGGGAAAAGTCCCCCAACCCAAGCTTCTTAATTTGTAAGAGCTTTACATTCATCTGTCTAAATGTTGAGAGAGGAAATCAAGTCCTGTGGAGGTAGATTGGAAGGAGCCTAGGGGTGCCTGGGTGGCTCAGTCGGTTAAGTGATGGAGATGGCATCATGATCTCATGGTTTGTGAGTTCAAGTCTCACATCAGGCTCTCTGCTGTCAGCACAGAGCCCACTTCAGATCCTCTATCCCCTGTCTCCCTCTTTCTCTGCTCCTTCCCCACTCATTCTCTGTCTCATTCTCTGTCTCTCTCTCAAAAACAAACAAACATAAAAAAAGGAGTCCAAATGTCAGCTCCAGGCCTCAGATCTTTCTGTCCTTCTCTGCACTTGCTATATTTCCAGTGGCAGGTTCATAGGAGTGGGCAGGCATTCGTGTTTCTCCATTTCATTTCACGATGTGGGCAATACCATCCAGTGTTATAAAGTCTTCAAATATGTAACCTGTCTTGTTTTCCTGCTGGCTTAAATGTGGGCAGGTACTGGTGCATGTGCCCTAGGAAACGGCTGAGGGACAAGCTGTAGGCATTGGTGTCAGGGAGAAGAGAGCCACATCCCTAAACCAGAAGGGTCTCTCTGAGTTTGTCTGACAGCCACAAATAAGTAAATTAGAGTAACCATCTTAATGGGGAATAAATTGGAGGGTTAAGTTAAAGAAGTCTGGGAGCAATTTGCCACGAGTTCCTTAGAGGGAGACTCAGCAGAAGAAGCAGAGGCTCTCATTTCCAGTACTGGACATTTCTAACAGTGGCACATTTTTTTAAAGTTTTTTATTTATTTTTGAGAATCAGAGAGAGATAGCATGAGCAGGGGAGGGTCAGAGAGAAGGAGATACAGAATCTGAAGACCGGCTCCAGGCTCTGAGCTAGCTGCCAGCACAGAGCCTGACATGGGGCTCGAACCCATGAACCGTGAGATCATGGCCTGAGGCACAGTTGGATGCTCAGCCCACTGAGCCACCTAGGCGCCCCACTAACTGTGGCTCTTGAGGGGAGATTAGGAGTGAGGCAAAGCAGGTGACTCTGGACAGGGAGCAGTTGCAGATGTAGGAGGTGTCTACTTGCAGGGCCAGCATAGAGAGGTGGTGGCAAATGCCAGCACTCTTGAGGAGCTTATGCCCTTTGCCCAGGACCAGCACTGTGGAACTCAGAGGCTTTGTCTTAAGTGGTACTGGAATGCATTCTGCTACATTTTCCTTGGTTGCACCCTGACTATATCAGGCAGGACTCCATTCTGCTAGGATGAAGAAGCTTATGCCCAGTCAGTTAGTGGTTCTCTCCCTCTCTCTAAGTTCTGGGAATTTATGTAAAGCCAAGACTTATGGCCCTGCAGACACCTATCCTCACAGGTGTCCACACAGGTGCACCTATTACGCCGACCTGGTGCTGGGCCATTGGAATGCAGGCATCTGTGGAGACATCCCTGCTTCCTGCCCATAGTTCCTCCACACCCAGGGGCTCCTCTGCTACTTCTGGGCCATCCTCTGGGGGAGTGGGGCTCATCCAGCTGCTTCCTTGCCACGCTAGAGCATGGGATGTGCTGCAAGGATGAATAAGGCACATACATATCGTCCTCGCATTTCCTCTCTACATTTGTCTACTTCTGAGGAACCCATCTGATAGGAATTGAATTGTGCCCCCATATTTGTATGTTGAAAACTTAATCCCTGATATTACTATTTTTGGAGACAGGGCCTTTAAAGAGGTAATTAAGCAATGTCATAAGGATAGAGGCCTGATCTAATAGGATTAGTGTCCCTATAAAAAGAGGAAGGGAGGGACACCTGGGTGGCTCAGTTGGTTAAGGTTAAGCATCTGACTTCCACTCAGGTCATGATCTCATGGCTTGTGAGTTCAAACACTGCATCGGGCTCTGTGCTGACAGCTCGGGGCCTGGAGCCTGCATCGGATATTGTGTCTCCATCTCTCCTCCTCCATGCTCTTGCTCTGTTGTTGTCTTTCAAAAATGAATAAATGTTAAACAAAAAAAAAAAAAGAGAGAGAGAGAGAGGAAGAGACACCAGAGACTTTTCTCTTTCTCTATATAAACACTGAAGAAAGGCCATGTGAGAACAAGCTGAGAAGGTAGCTGCCTACAAGCCAGAAAGAGAGTCCTTACCAGAAACCAATCTTTCTTTTACTGTGGTCTTGGATTTCCAGGCTCCAGAACTGTGAGAAGATAAATTTCAGTTGTTTAAGCCACACAATCTGTGATACTGTGTTGTGGCAGCCTAAGCAGACTAATCCACCATCCTCAGAGGAGATCTAGAACATTAGTCTAAATCTCTGATTCTTATCCTATGCCCTAGGTCAAACAGAGAGCTGTAGTTTGAATGTAAAAATAAGAATGGAATCAAATGTTGAGTGTTATATAATAAAGGATTCATAGCCATAATATAGAAAGAGCTTCTAAAAATCAACAAAAGATAGCAAAACATAAAAACAAAAAAATATAAATACGTAGCTCACAGAAGAGCAAATCTTAACGGCCAGTAAACACATTCAGAAATGCTCAAACTAGAAGTCAGAAAAATGCAAATTAAGGTAGTATTTTAAGTTATCACTTTATACCTAACAGACTGGCAAAGACCAAGAATAACTACTATTGGAGGGGATGCAGAGCAGAGAGAATTTATATATATTGTTGGAGGAAATGTTAATTGTTTCAGTCTTTTTGGAAAACAGCCTGGAAATAGCTAGTAAAATTGAAAAAAATGCATATTCCTTTCTACTCAACAGTCTCACTTCTGAGAATCTATCTTATAGAAATAAAAGCACTGGTGAGTAAGAGTGTGTATGCAAAGTTGTTTCAAAGGGAGTACCTATCAATGGGGGACTCCCATTGGGGCGTTAAATACATTATAGTGAGAAATCATCAGCAAAAATGAAAAGGCAACCTACTGAATGGGAGAAGATATTTACAAATGATATAACCACTATGGAGCTAATATTCAAAATAAATACATACATACATACATAAATAAGAACTTGCACAATTCAATATAAAAAAATCCAAACAATTTAACAAACAAATGGGCTAGAGACCTGAACAGACATTTCTCCAAAGAAGACATCAGATGACCAACAGACACATGAAGAGATGCTCACCATCACTCATCGTCAGGGATATTCAAATTAAAACCATAGTGAAATTATCACCTCACACCTGTCAGAATGGCTATAACAAAGACGAGGATGTGGGAAAAGGAAATCCATGTGGTCTGTTGGTGGGAATGAAAAACTGCAGCCACTATAAAAAACAGTATAGAGGTTCCTCAAAAAATTAAAAACAGAACTACCATATGATCCAGCAATTCCACTTTTGGGTATTCATTCGAAGAAAAATGAAAACAGTAATTTAAAAGGATATATGCACTCTTATGTTTACTGAAGCATTATTTACAATAGCCAAGATAATAGAAGCGACCTACAAGTCCACTGACAGACTAATGGATAAAGAAGATGTGGTATAGACACAATGGAACATATATATAAAATGGAATATTACTCGGCCTTAAGAAAGGATGAAATCTTACCATTTGAGACAAAGGATGGGCCAAGAGGGTATTATTCTAAGTGAAATAAATCAGACAGAGAAATACAAGTACTGTATGGTTTCCTTTATACATGGACTCTAAAAACCAGCCAACAAATCAACCAATCAAAGAAATCAAAACTGCTTCTGAAAACTAACAGAAGCAGACTCTTAGATACAGAGAGCAATCTGGTGGTCATCAGAGGGAAGGAGGGTAGAGGATGAGTGAAATATGGGAAGAGGATTAAAAGGTAGAAACTTCCAGTTATAAAATAAATAAGACACGGGGATACAAGGGCAACATAGGGAATATAGTTAATAATATGCAACAACTTGTATGGTGACAACTATACAAGGTGGTGACCTCTAGACATTAACTAGATTTATAGTGGGGATCCCTTCACAGTGTATATAAATGTTGAATCACTATGTTGTGCACCTGAAACTAATCTAATATTGTATGTCAACTATACTTCAGTAAAAAGAATACTTTTTTCTTACTCTATGACTGTTTAAAGTCCAGTTATAGATGATTCATCATGACCTTTCTTTGCAATTAACTTACATGCTCCCTCACCAAGGCTTCTCCAGGTCCAAATTCCACTAAAAGAAGTTCAGATATTTCTGGTGATGGTTTTTGTGTCTGCAGCACCTCTTCTGCCTAAAGATAAGTCCCCATGACCAATGTTTACTAGGTATTCTCAAGCTCTAACAAGAAAACAAAGCCTTTGTGGGCCCTCAGAAAACATTCTGAGGCAGCTGAATTTGGATAATCTATTAAATTTAAAATAGAGAGAAGGGTTAAAATTTAACCTCAATTCAATTGGAAAGAAATACCTAACTTATCCTTTCCTGCCTGTGGGTTACATTGTCCACCCTGGAGTCCTTTTGTTCATGAGGATTGATGAGTGGGCCAGCACACTGGCTCTCCTAGTCTGGCTTCATTCATGACAGCTCCAAGATTGGATGTGGCTCAGTACCATGGCAGGTATCAGCCCACTTCAAATTCAGGCACTCTCTGGGTAGAGGTTTCATCAGAACGAACATTTCATGGCTCCTAAAATCCCTCATCTGGTCTGTGTCCCAAATGTGCCTTGTATCTTGGCTTCTAATCATACCCAGTCAACTCTGATGATTGTTTCAAGTCCCTCTTTTGAGGAGCTTAAGATCTTATTGAGGTCTGTGTCTCTTTGCTTAAGAATATGATTGCTTCCAATTTTAAAATATATATTATGAAATACTGAAGACATGAAAAGGGATTATAGATTAACATAACGAATGCCTGTGTATTCAACACTCACAGTTAAAAGTTCCTCTGTGTGCCATTCCCCAGGTATGCCCCCCCATCCTCCAGCCCCAGGTGTTTGTCATTCTGATGTGTTTCATTTTTAATACACATATATGTGTCTCTAAATATTATGTTCTATAGATTTTTAAATTTTATGTAAATTATACCTCAACATTTATATTTGTCTACTTTTAAAAATTTTGTTTCAGTTTTACTTTTACTCCAAATTATGTTTAAGAGATTTATTCCTCACATATTAATTTGTTTTTACTCCTGAGTCATTTTTCATTGAATATACCTCAATTTATATGTTCTTTCTCTTACTGATGATCATTAGGTTGTTTCCAGTTTTTGCTCTACAAATAATGAGGATTGAATATTTTTGTACACATTTCTAAGAATCTAGGGTATATACTATGCAGTATCCATTTTTTGGACTCTAGGGTATTGCTCTCCAGTGTGACTGTACCATTGTGTATTGTATAAACATTCCTATCCCCTCATACCCTTACTAAAATTTCGTGTAGTCAGATATTAATTTTTTTGTTATTGTCGTTAATCTGATAGGCATGACATGGTCACATTTCAGACTGCACATTTTTTTCTGAGGGCTAGTGGATTAGATCTTTTTCCCCCCATATTTTAAATGGATCTTTTTGTTCTGTGAATTGAGTGTCATATCCTTTGCCCATTTTTCTACTGGGTCATTAGTCTTTTTCTGTAAGTGGGCCTTTATATATTCTGAAAAATAATTATCAGATGGTGATAAGGCTTGCAAATATCGTCTCTCAAGTTTTGGCTTGGCTTTTTCACTTCCGATGGAATCTTTTGACAAATAGACTTTTTGCACTGTAATATGGCGATAGGCTCCAGTGCCATGTGGTGCGCTGTGGAAGCTGTGTGTGGGGGCGGAAGCGGGGGCTCAGGTGCATGTATTTCTGTCCCTTCCTTTGGCCATCATCCCATGGAACCTCGCTATGCAGATAAAATGGAGGCACAGGCTGGAGGAGAAGGCAGCCTGTGTTCTCTGCTTACTGATTTTCCGGGCACTTAATGTACTACTTTGAATCCCATGGTAATATTTGTAAAAAGCCTCAATTGTAGAATAACTTAATTAAACATTACTTACAAGAGTTTAATATTCATTATTTGGCTTCAATTACTGTCTTGTACCCCTCCCCTCCCTCTCTCCCACTGGAGTGCTCTCTCCCCTCTTATTCCGAGGGTCTAATTAGGCTAATGGCTGCTGCTTGCAGTGACCTTATGTCTGTTGAAAAACAAAACGAAACACAAAAAAATAAAGGCTCTCTTTGGTTCGAGTTCCCTGATGGTCTTTGCATGTGGCTGCCCCAGCTCCTGAATTCCATATTTCTTTTCTTTTTCAAATGCCTGATCCTACTTGTGCCGCATAGCGGAATTAATGATGTGTATTTGAAAAAGGCTTGGCAGCCAAATTGCAACAAATACAAGAGGGCTGGGGCACTGGAGAAAGGGAGGAGTTGGAGAAAATCTCTGAACCTTCCAGCACCGACTCGGCAGCAAAGACCGCCGCTTGCTCGGCTGGCTGCTGGCAGGGAAAAGCTTTCAAAGGAGGGGGCACATGCACAAAGCAAAGCCGGTTCTTTCTTATTCTTTCTTTCCCTGTCTTGGGGCTTAATAGCCTTCTTGGCTCCCCTCTAAGCTGGTTCCTTCAAAGGTTTTGTGAGTCTTTCCCATGGCCCTGCTGCAGTCTGCATCTGCTGTCTCTGGTTCCAGCTCCATGGAGGGGCCTCCTGATACCAGCTCTCAGGTCCCACATTGGGGGGTGGGGAGGACAGTTGTGCAGTTGTGCTTTGCTCTTCTGGCTCAAAGGTCAAATCTGTGCACATGTACAGAACCATTTCACACATGGGGCTAGCATTATGGGGGAAGCAAACGTGGAAAGCCCCAGTCTCTGGGTGGTCAGACAAGCACTATAAGAATAGCACTCTCAGTTAAGGAGGGCAGTGAAATAAGCCTTATCAAACAGCTTGGGGAAATCTGGGAAGGGAAGGACTGGTTCTGATGGACGCTGGGTGCAGGAATGGGGAATTGCGCAGGGCTGACACAGGATGTGATATCTGAGGTGTGCTTTGTGGGTCAGAACTTGGGTTAATGAAAGGGAGGGATGGCATTCTTGGTAGTGAAAAAAAGAGGTGCTAACTGCCTGCTGTGTTTGGGGTGCAGTGTTTAATACCATGTATCTGAAACACTAGGGGGTAGTTTGAGGAAGCAGGAGGGTGGTGTTCCAGGGAAGATGTGAGTAGTTTGGATGCAGGTGGTGCAGGCCTTGAATCCCATGCTAGGGAGTTTTGTCTTTATATTGGGAATATACCAAAGGTTTACACATAGGGAATGATGGAGTCAAATGTGTGTTTTAAAGTCATAGCTCCTGAAGTGGTGAGAAGGGGGAATTCAAAGAGACAAGGCACAGAAGAGAAGGGAGCCAGACCAGTTGGGAAGCATTAGCCCATGTGAGAGGAAGATGGGGAGGATGGACTGGGAGTTACTTGGGAAGAAAATTTGGCAGAATGTGGTGAATAATTGTTTTTTGTGGTGGTCATAAGCTAGTCAGTCCTGATCATGAGCCACATTAACTCCCATAGGAAGGAGGGGCTGACTGAGACCAGCCATGGTAGAGGCCAAGCAGAGCAAACCCACACAGAGGACCCAGCCACAGTGGCCCAAGTGCCAGACCTAGAGGGACTGAACAAACTCAAACTTGGTCCAGCCTATCCTAAGGGCTCAGACCTAAGGAGGCAGGACAGGGGACAAGGACAGGGCTTGCAGGTAGTTCCAGGGAAGATGTGAGGACATTGAGACCTCAGTTTAACTTGGGGTTCAGGGTTCAGAAATAGTGAAGAGCCTAGAATGTAGCCTTAGTTCAAACGATCCCCACAGTTTGCTGTTTAGGAAGAGGAACTCTAGAGCCCATATGTAGGCAACAGGGTCTCTCTCTTTCTCTTTTATTTCTTTGCAACTTCCTATTAGTGTTTGGGTCTTGAGCAGAGGTGAGCCTTTGGAAAGCTCGTTAATGTTGGGGTCATCTGGGCAATGCTGTGAGTGGACTGACCTCACAGCAAGACCAGAAGAGGCCAAGGATGCAGTGAAGGGAATTAACTTGCTCCCAGGACCTGGTAATTGAATGACACAATTGAAACTATAATGCAGGTCTTTTAACTTCTATTCCTATGACCCTGTATAACTGGACCAGAGAGAATCTTCTTCATTTTTCTTAGGTCTTGGACACATAGGCCAGTGGTTATTGGACACCTGGGCCTATCTGTACTAATGGTAGATCTGTGCCTGAGGCATATATTAAGGTTGCTTTTTGTTTTTGTGGTTATATTCCAGAGGGTTGGGCAAATTCAATATAGCATTGAGTGGTGGTTATAGTCAAGTGCTCTGGGTTCAGATCTTGTCTCTGCCATCTACTAGCTGTGTGTCCTTGAGCAAATTACTTAACTTTTCTGTGCTTCAGTTTTGTCATCTGTGGTATGGGTAGGATGACCATACATCCTGAATAGTCTTAGCTAATACCTATTGTCCTAGTGCAATTATTAATAGTGCCCCCTTTCAGTATTTAAAGTATCTTTTTTGAATGATAAATCATATGGTTACACAAAATATGGGATAATGACTGTATCTAACCTCATAAGAGTGCAAAAATTAGATATGAAAGCTCTTAGATTAGTGTCTGTTAATTCATAGGCATCTGCTATTAGTTATATATTGAATACTGTTTTAGTTTCATAAGGCTTCTGTAGGAAATTACTACAAACTAGATGGCTTAAACCAACAGGAACTTTTTCTTTCACAGTTCTAGAAGCTATAAGACTGAAATCAGGGTATCAGCAGGATGACACTTCCTTCAAAGTCTCTGGGGAAGAATTCTCTGCCTCTTTTAGCTTCTGATGGTGGCCTGCAGTCCTTGGCAGTCCTTGGCTTGTGACAACATGACTTCAATCTCTGCCTCTGTCTTCATATGGCCATTTTCTCTCTGTGGGTCTTTGTGTCTAAATTTCCCTCTTCTTCTAAAGATACCAGTCACTGGGTTAGGGCTCACCCTAATCCAGTGTGACTTCATCTTAACCTGATTATATATGGAAGCGCTGTTTCCAAATAAGGTCACATCACAAGTTCCAACTGGACCTGGATTTCACAGAGACCTTGCTCAACCCAGTACAGATATATGCATCCTATTTCTCAATTACACTGGAATTGAGCTACTTGAATTTTATACCTAGCACAACATTTAGTATACTAACAAGCACATAGTAGGTGGTTGATTAACTGTTGATTGATACAACGTTCCTAATAGTTGGTCTTTGTTGGTTTCTTGTGGAGGCAATGCTCAGGCAGTGGAATTAGGGAAAACAGGGTGAAGACAAAAAAAGATTTCTTGTCATTTGTCCCTTGACTTAATGGAGTATCCTTGTTTCTAGGAGCTGCCAGTCTCATTGCTTGCTCACTCTTTGGCGAGACTTTAAAAATAAAATAAAAAGAACAAAAATCTTCAATCATTCTAAAAAAATTCAACCACGCAAATCAACAACCACATGCACAAAACCCAACAAAAAGACCCCTCGGCACATCAAGAAGATGCTGATACCAAAAGCTGAAATAGCTTTTCCATAATGCAATGAAATATATTAAATTCAATAGACATCAAAGGAACTTCGGGAGCAATTGCTGAATTTCCGAAGTAAACAGGGCTTTCAAAAGAAACAAAAACAGCATTGGGATCTTGGGGGTAGGAACACATTTTGAGGGGGCAAAGCATGGAATCCCCAGGCTCTTGATCAAAGGGTGAATTCTTTAAAGAGTGGTAATAAACGAAGCCTTGAAAACTGTTTTTGATCCAAACTGCCCCAGGTATGGGTATTGACTGCAAATGACAAATCCATTTCCAAATAAGGGAGGCTGACGATTCTCTGTCCTCAGTCTTACATTTTGCAGGTTATTTAAAATGAGGAAATAATTCCAGACAAAAGGGATCCACATAAGTAAAATACAGTCTCACATGGGCTGCAAGGCAGCAGGGGGTCTTTGTGTCTACAAAGTTTAATGACAATTGTGATACTCTCAATCCTGAAAACAGTAACTTTTCAATTTACAAATTTAAGTGTGTGTGTGCGTCTGTGCATACATACCTACTTGTACAACTGGGTGCCTGCCAGAGAGGAGGACGGATGCTCCCAACAGAGAAAAACTATGGCCTCTAAACTAATCTATGGAATTAGTTCCAGCAGTTCAGGGAGGGTGAGTAGGTTTTTTGTGGAGTTCTTTTGAGATCATAGATGCAGAGTCCTGGAGTCTGGGAGTCATTGAAACTACCTCTCATGGTTCGAATGAATAAAACAGAGAACTAAATACGTGAACTGCCTTGGTGAACATCACACAGGTTTATGAAATGGTATTCTTCCACCACCTAGTTAACTTGTTAATTCAACTGTTTTCTCAATTTATAGTGTTATTTAAAGAATATGAAGATTTTCTAGAGCAATTATGTACATCCCAAACCCATGGCACAATGCTTCCCAAACCTGAGTAATTTTCAGATTTATATGGAGTCCTTTTATTTTCATTTATTTATTTATTTATAATATAGTTGATAGTCAAGTGGGTTTCCACATAACACCCAGTGCTCATCCCAACAAGTGCCCTCCTCCATGCTCATCACCCATTTTCACCTCTCTCCCAACCCCCATCAATTCTCAGTTTATTCTCAGTATTTAAGAGTCACTTATGGTTTGCCTCCCTCCCTCCCTCTCCTTAAGTATTGTTTCCCCTTCCCCTCCCCTATGGTCTTCTGTTAAGTTTCTCCTGATGCATAGGGGCACATGTACCCCAATGTTCATAGCTGCACTTTCAACCATAGCCAAATCATGGAAAGAGCCTAAATGTCCATCAACTGACAAATGGATCAAGAAGATGTATATACAGTGGAATACTACATGGCAATGAGAAAGAATGAAATCTGGCCATTTGTAGCAATGCGGATGAACTCAAGGGTATATGGAGTCCTTTTAAAAACACAGATTATTATTACAAGTAAAGCTGCTATGAACATTCACGAACACATATGTGCATGAACATACACTTTCATGTCTTTTGAGTAAGTACATAAGAATGAAGTGTCTGGGTCATGTTTAAGTGTATGTTTAACTTTTTGAGAACCTACCCACCTGTTTTACAAATGGCTGTATAAATTTATGTTTCCATCAGCAGTTAATGAATGGTCCAGTTACTCAATATCCTCATCAACACTTCGAATTATTGGTCTTTTTAATTCCAGCCATTCTACTAAGTGTGTGGTGATATTTCTTCATGGTTTCAATTCGAATTTCTCTAATGACTGATAGTGTTGAGCATCATGTGATTATTTGTCATCTGTCAGTCTTTTTTGGTGAAGTATCTATTCAAATATTTTCCTAATTTTTAGATTGGGTTGTTTATTTTCTTTTTCTTTGTTTTAAAGCTTTTTTCCTTCTTCTTTTCTTTTTGATCAAAATATAGATGACTCACAATGTTGGATTGTTACATCTGTTTCAAGTGTACCACATAGTAATTTGAAAAATATGTATTTCTTATTATTATGGTTTGAGAGTTTGAATGTGAATGCACATAGGAGTTTTATTTGTAAGAGCCTCAAACTGGAAACAACCCATATGTTCACTAAGAGGTGAAGAAGTGAACAAATCGTGGTATATCCTTAGGATGGAATCTACTTGGCAATATAAAGGATGCATTGATACACACAACGTGAATGAATCTCAAAATAAACATGCTGAGTGATAGAAATCAGATAAAAAAAATAATACATTCTGTATGATCCATTAATGTAAAATTCCAGAAAATGAAAACTAACCTATAGTGACAGAAAGTAGATCTGTAGTCTGGAGATGGGAGAGAAAGAGCAGGTAAGGGTGTGAAAGATTACAAAGGGATAAGAAGACTGGATATTGGGTGCTGGGGATAGCCACTCTCTTGACAGTGCTATGGTTTCATGGGTACTTAAGCATGTTAAAACTTGTCAAAGTGTTCACCACAAACATATGTAGTTTATTATAGTTCAATTACACCTCAACAAAGCCACTAAAACAAGAAAAAGTAAAAAGAGTCTGTGATGAAATGCAGATTCTGGGACCCTACTCCTGAACTACTGTATCATATGGGATCCAAGAATCTGGGGTAGAAAGAGGATACTGGTTGTACTGTGAAAGGAAAACAGTACTTGGTCATCAAAACAAAAAAATCTAGATTTGAATTCTCCATCCACCACTTACCAGCGGTGTGTGCCTGAAAACCAAAACCAGAACCATATAACCTCTCTGCATCTTAGTTTTCTGTGTCTGTACAAATAGGGTAAATAGCCAGACAACTGTGTTCCTAGCACTCTTGTGAGGCTTACACTAAGTAACCAAATGGAAGTGCCTGGCCCAAGTGGGTCTCCATAAATGTGGATTCATTTCAGTCCCATTTTCCCAAGAATGACCCAAAAGAGGAGTGCTTGGCTCTGGGAGGGGAGCCAAGGAGGGGGCTGGAGAATGTGTCTGTGTGTGTGCACACATGTATGCCCAGTGGGGTTGACTCTGACCAGCCGAGGTTAGCATGAAGGTCCCTGAGGACTCTGGGAAGGGACTTTAGCATCCCCGTCCCCATCCACTGACTTCATGAATTCTCCCCCAAAACACATTAGGGAAAAAATCCAGCTCCCACAGGGATTGTGATGATTAATGTTTGTCTTCTTTTGCATTAGGGCTACAGGCTGGAAGCTTCTCT
The DNA here is from genome assembly GCF_008692635.1 of Crocuta crocuta. Taxonomy (NCBI): domain Eukaryota; kingdom Metazoa; phylum Chordata; class Mammalia; order Carnivora; family Hyaenidae; genus Crocuta; species Crocuta crocuta. Next base: position 337,259 of record NW_027530408.1, on the reverse strand, counting down.
CCTTTTCTGCAGTCCTTTATCATATTGTTAACTGGTTAACTGGCCCTACTTGTGCAGCCAAAACCGAAGGGAGGCAGCCAAAGGGGCGCCTTTCTTTACTTGCCTGCCTTTTACTCCCTCTTTGTTAGCTCTGTGCCTTCACTCCATTGTTAGGCCAGCTACAAAGGCCCTCCAGGTGCACGTGCATGTGGGAGTGTGACACATGTGCACGCACGCACGCACGCTCACATGCACACTCTCTGCCGTCCGGGGCCAGGGTGATGAATTGCGGCGTTTGAACGTCTCCTTATCGCAGTGGTGCACATGTGCTCCAATGTGTGTGCCTGTGTGGTGTGGGAGGAATGCAGTGGGAAGCCCAGAGTCAGAAAATAGAGCTCCTGGCTGCCTTGTCCCTGCCCTCTTTGTCGAGATGAAATTTCAGATGCTGCTGGGTGTGTTGTCAGCAAGTCTTTTGCAAAATAGATGGAAGTAATTTTTTTAAAGCTGATTTTTTTCAGTATTTAGCCTATGGAGAGAGTGTGTACAAACACTGATGAAATTCCCGCTCTCTTGTGAAGATGCGACTCTTGGTCTAGCAGACAAAAGACATCCAAAAAGGAAGAAAACAAGCCTTTATTGACTGCCTACTGTGTACTGAGTCTTTTCATGCATATAAACTTTCATTATTTTTGGAACTTCCCTTTCCCACATGTGGTAGGTACTCAGTAAACGCTACTGGGCCTGGACTGAGTTAAAAGTTGAGGAGCTGCCTCTGTCCTCGGGTAAGTCACTGCTGGCCTGATGTATGGAAATGACCCTCCAGCAAGGAAGTGTGGGCCACAGCAGGCAGGACACAGCAAAGCAACATCTTGAACTTACAGAGCATCATTGCACTTCCCCAGTAAGTCAGACCCCTTTTTTTTTTTTTTAACATTTATTTACTGGCTTCATTAAGACACACTCTGCTTACTATTAGGCTGCAGGCTACACTCACTGAAATAAAAGCAAAAGAAAACTACAGGCAATTAAATAAGTTCTTTTGTCCTGGAAATAGCTCTGTAAAACAGGATGCATCATTTCTCCAAAGAAAAGTGCAAAAACGTGATAGAATCTCCTCTAGCCACTTATTCTTCCCACTGTCTTCTCTCTTTGGGGGCAGTGGATGTGGGACATTAGCTCTTCTCATTTCCTTTCTCATTTATCATATTGCCATACGGTCTTCCCAGCTTACTCCAGTGACAATTGTACATGTACTTCTTACTCCTGAAGAGATTAATTTTATGGGAAGCTTGTGGGCGTTCTCCGGACAAAGAGGTGTTAGATATGTTAGCCAATCACTGGCTGAGGTAACTGATAAACATATTGTACTTTATTACAGATATCTCTACCCCCATTTAGTTCTTCAGTCCCCTCTAACACAGGTAGGTGGTACTAGCCTCATTGTACAGATGACGGAAACAAGGCTCAGTTTAAGAAAAATTTTATAATGTGCTGAAGGTCAGGGAGTAGTGAAACCAGAACTCTGATCAGAGACCTTCTGCCTCCTAACACCCTCCCCTCAGTGACTGGGACAGCATGTTTTCTGAACCAGAACTCCAGACACATATTGAATATTACACGATTTGTCTCAGATTGATCCTGGCAAATTAAGGTGTGTTTTCACAATGACACCATATTGCTGGGCTGGAATCCACCAAATGTGAGCCGTGGAAACCTCACACACGAGGTAGGGCAGGCCCTGGGCTGACATGTAGAGAGGTCAAAGTAGGTGCAGATTCTTGGGATTCCTGCTTCCTTAGCGCCACCGCCCCCCCCCCCATCATCCATGCAAAAACTACTCTTCTCTTTGGTCACCAGATGGTCCCCCAATGTAGATGAAGCCTTAAAATACAACAGCTTTGAATTTGGTTATTTATTTACATATATGTATATGTACCTGGCTTCTAGCTACCTATTTGAAAGTTGTTGGTGGTTACCCTTTCTGTCTTGGGCAGCCTTGCCCTGAATGCCTGGCCATTCTCTTTGCGACTGATAGCCAAGGAAAAGGAAGGTAAAGACGATTACAAATGGTATCTTCACTCTCTTTTCAATTGACAAAGGCAGTGTGTTCTCAGTTTACTGAAGTGATTCTGTCTTAGGTTCTTCAAGGATGGAAATTTCATTAATATTTAATAATAGTGATAGCATCAATAGTATTAATAGAATCCTTTCCAAATACAGAGAGTGTTGGAGTTTACAGAGCCCCTGTTGAACAGATACAGGCATCTCAAATGCACCTTTTCCAAACTGGGCTATTTTCTTTATTTTCTTTGCTGTTTCCTTCTTGAGTTGTTCAGGCCTTGCCACCATCCACAATCCTGATGATCAATACTGCTCTCCACATCCAGGCAAACTCCCAATGTTTAAGTTAGCTGCTTTAGTTTCCTTGCAACCAAGGACCCTGACTAGGACAGGCTTCTTTTTTTAAATTAAAAAAATTTTTTTAATGTTTATTCATTTTTGAGAGAGAGAGAGAGAGAGAGAAAGAGTGTGAACAGGAGCAGGACAGAGAGAGAGATGGAGGCACAGAATCTGGAGCAGGATCCAGGCTCTGGCTGTCAGCACAGAGCGTGATGCGGGGCTCAAACTCATGAACTGTGAAATCATGACCTGGGCCAATATCGGATGCTTAACCTACTGAACCATTTGGGTGCCCCAAGACTAGGACATGCTTCTGCATAGTAAGCCCATACTCAGTGCAAGACATTGCCCTGGGTGCTGTGTAGACAAAAATAAAGAGTGTGCCAACCTGTGGTCCTCTGAGCACACATGTGTTTGTTGACTACTGTCTGGGACCTGGTCAGACATCACTGATGTTGACTTCCCTCCAAGTCAGCCTCACCTCCTCTTGGCTAGTCAAAATCGAAGGAAGATTAGGAGACACAGCATTTAAAGCATTTGCAGAAGAAAGGAAGTTTAGAGGAAGACTTGCAGAGAAAGTCTGAAAAGGACTGACTTGTCAAATGCAAATTATGACATCTATTTAGAGGGAAAAACGACAACATTTTCCAAAATTACTAAGTGTATAGTTAGTCTGTTCCCCATGGACACACAACAGTTTCCTTCCATGATTATCCTATTGTACAAGATGATGACAAATCTTTCAGTTACTGCTTTGAACAGTCAGGGATGAAGTTGTTCTTGTTCTGGAGTCAGTAACCTACCAGAAGGCTTAAGACTTCCTTTATGTTAGCAACTAGAGCTAGACAGGGGACCCTGGATTTACTTTGTTTAGTGATGTGTGCATGTGCAGCTGACATGCGAGCTTTGGTGGCTGTGTCCCTCAGCGCAGCTATGGACACTGAGTTCGTGGGGGCTGACTGCTGCTTCTATAGGATGTGCAGATCTAGTTTCTGCTAACCTCCCGTCACAACATTTTAATCATTGGATCACTACATAAAGCTATTTTAGGTGTGTTTCTGTTTACATTTTTAAATGTTTATTTATTTTTGAGAGAGGGAGTAAAGAGAGAGAGAGAGAGAGAGAGAGAGAGAGAGGATGAGCAGGGGGAGGGGCAGAGAGAGAGACAAAAGGGGAGACACAGAATCTGAAGCAGGTTCCAGGCTCTGAGCTCGAACTCACGAATGTGAGATCATGATCTGAGCCGAAGTCAGACATTCAACTGACAAGAGACACCCAGGCGCCCCCTTTTTGGTGTGTTTCTGTTTAAAAAACACTTGTAAGAATTACATATTTTTGACTCATTAACATCGAACTCCCTGCCAACAGCACTAAACATCATGCCTGAATGAAGCTTCTCTAACACCCAGAACTTCTCCATGAGGCACATCCCAGCCTTCTTGCACTTTGAAACGCTGGAAAGCACACCAGCGCTACACTCAGCGGCCGTGTGAGACAGAAATCACCACCAGAAAGTACAGAAGTGCAAACACTGCGGGACCACAGAGACTTGGAAGAGGACCCTTGCTTACAGCATCGCAGCTGACACAAGAAGTTTCAGTCTGTTTGTCCTGCACTGGGAACACGGGTGTTAGCTGACCCCTGACTCCTATGCATTGAGGCCCCTCCTGCCTCCTTGACCCTGGCTTGGCCACGTCCTGGTGACTGGCTGCCTTTGGTTTTCTTTTTCACCAGGCTCGTCATGACTGCAACAGGAGTAGCCATCCTTCCTGACCTTCCTCTCTGGCCCTGTGAAACATGGTGTCAAGGCCTCTTTGTGGGCGTGCTTCTTAGGCAGGGAGGTATCTAGGACTGGTAGGGAATGGGGTAAAAATGGAGCGGAGGCCCCATGTATGGTAGTGTAGGGGCTGAGGCTGAGTGAGGGCCACCTCGTCGTTCTGCTGCTCACCTGACAGGTAGCCACTGCTATAGGTTCCTTCCTCCTCCTCCTCATCCCTCCTGCCTCTCTTTCCCCCTTCCTCTTGCTCCCCCCGCCCCATCTCTCCTCGTTCTCACTCGGCTTTATCCAAATAGGCAGCCCAGTGGATTTGTATCAATAAGAAGCAATCAGCAACAGCCATAATACTTGCAATCAATATATAATTGCATCAGGGTTATTCCATTACCTCAGGCCTGGCGTGCTGATTACCGCTGAGGCCTTGTGATTCCAGCAGTCATTTGCCTGACTTCGGGGTTTGGTGGAGGAATGTGTGGGAGGGTTGGCAGTCTGAGCCCTGCGTTGTGCACCTCAGGCAGGCCATCAGGGTCCAGGGTCTGGTCAGACACCAGGAAATCAGACACGGGTGAGATACTGCTGAGCTGATGGGAGTGTGGCTCTGGGGAGGCCTGGGGTCAGGCAGCAGGGCAAGAAGACGAGAGCTGAGAGGTTGGCAGTTTGGAGTGACATCCTGGGACATAGGGCCCCATAACACATTAACTGGCATTTAACTTGTACCATTTCTGGGAGGATAGTACTTTTGCATATGAGGCCTCACACCAGCCCTGGGGACTGATTATGACCATTCCCATTTCACAGATGAGGAAGCTGCAACTCTGGGGGAGATACAGGGCTCAGTGCCACTGGGCTTGGAAGCAGAGAAGCCGTGGCTCAAATTCAAGATTAAATTTAAGGTTTGAATTCAAGGTTGAAATCAAGGGTTAGTGTGCTTTCTAGTGCACCCAGAAACAAACAAGCAGCCTTGCTATCTTTGGATGGTGCGTCTACAGACTTCTCATTGGCTTATTCAGCAATTCTCTGAGAAAGACAGTACAGTTTGTCATGCCCATTTAACAGATAAGAAGACCAAGCTTTGGATTAGGGTGGCCAACTCTCCCAGTTTTCCCAAGACTGAGGGGCGTTCCTGGGATTTTCAGTGCCAGCCGGACAAGTTCCAGAACAAATTGGCCACTAGTTTAGGTAGAGCTTTGTTGATTCATCATAGTGGCTGATGGACTGAATTCCTTTCCCACCGCCCTGAACTGCTCCAGGTAACTGATAGGGCACCCACTTTCCTGTGTGTATGTGAAGGCTAATATAAAAATAATGAAAACAGCTATGATTTAATGAGTACCTGCCATGTACTATGGCCTGCTAGATATTTGGTAATAATAGCAATCTCTTACATGCTACTCACGGCATGCCAGGTGCTATTCTAACACCTTTATGAAAATTAACTAGGTTGGTTGATCCTCAGTCAATCTATTTACAGAGAAGAGAATACATCACAGAGAGGTTAAGTACTTTGTCCAAGATCATACAGCGAGTAAGCACTGAAACCAGGATTCGAAGGTAAGCTGCCTGGCTGCTGAGTCCACCTCTGGGTTTATTGTCTTTCTAATCTTGGTTCAACACTCAGACAACAGCAGGTGTCATCAGCATGATCTTAGAAACGTAACACTGAGGAAGAGGGTAAGTTCTGATTAAGTGATTGCAGGAATGAATGAATGAATGGGAGAGTCCTGTAACATTCTCAGGATCACAAAATGAATGATGCCTGATCTCCCCATATGCAATGGAATATCAGTCAGCAATCAAGAAGAAATAAATAACAAAGATAACTAAAAAAATCCAATATGTTGAGGGAAAGAAGCCTGACAAAAGGAGTCCATTTATGTGGAATCCAGGAGTAGGGTCAAACAAATATACAATGATGAAGTTCAGAACTGTGGTTGCCTGTGGGGATTGACAGGAAGAGGGCCTGAGGGAAATTTCTATATCTGGTGGATATGTTCTATATCTAGACTGGGGTGCTGGCCACATGGCTGTATAGATATGGCAACACTCATTGAGTTGTGTACTTAAAGACACGTATGTGTCTCATATGTAAATTTTACCTCCAAAAAAGAGAAAGCATGAAAGAACAGATGAAAGAGAAGAGACTGGATTCACCGCTAGGGGGGGTCTGACCCCCACGTCCTGCTCTGCTTGATGTTTGGATATGAAGTGCTTCCATAGTCAGTCAGTCATAGCCGGTGGTCCAGGTGAGCCCCTAGCGTTAGGGCGTGCTCACAGGTGGAGGAGCCACCAAGGCCGAAGCCACCTGAGCTGCCTTACCTGAGCACCTGTTCTGTGGCACCTGCAAGGGACGATGGATTAGACCCAGTGCCTGCCTCAAGCAGCTGCCAGCTTGGGGGAGCATCAGTACAAGAATGACTGACCACAGGTAACAACCCCATTGGGCAGGACTCCAGTCCTATTTTGTAGGAACAGAGATCCTGGGCTTGTTACAAAACAAGAGTTCCAGGTATAGGGAATAAGGATGGAATTCAAATACTGCCTGTGGAATCTGACAAACATGGTTGGCAGAAGTCAGAAGCCAAGGAACTACAACGCGGGTAGAAGGTGAGGGCTGGGTTCACAGAAAATCTTGCTTTGGCTGAGTTTTGGGGCAGTGAGTCAGCAAGGTCAAGCCTGGCTCTACTACTTGCTAGTGTGTGACCTTGGGCTGTAATTTATGTCCTCTGTTTCTCAGTTTCCTCATCTACAACGACAGTGGGAATAATGATGATACTTACCTCCGAGGATTAAATTATTCAATACATGTAAGGCAGATATCACAATCCTTGTTATCACAAATCTTGTTAATTTAGAGCTCTTAAAGTAGCACTCATGGGAGGTACAGTTGGCTGCTGGTCTTGGCAGGGCTCCACCTGCGGACTGTGGTTAAATAGCTCCAGAGATGGGTGAGGGAGATGCAGGACATGAACTAGGTGGGTCTTAATGAAAGAAATAGACAAATGTTATTATTCAGTTTCATAGGAAAACATATCAAGGCCTAGGGAGGTAACCCTTGTCTGAGATTGCGCAGCTAGTTAGCGGAAGGCCTGGGGCTACGTGTCAGTGCCCCTGCTCCCTTGTTGATGCTGTTCACACCGGCTCTGACACCTGCTGCCGTCCCCAGCCCTCTGGACTCATTACCCAGCCCTGCACAGGGCAACCTTGATCAGGAACCAGGGCTGCCTGTCTGATCTTCAGTTTGCATCATGTAGGGCATCCTGCCTGGGACTTTGCTGGTGGGTAGGCAACATCCTCATTACATTCTGGCTTGTATTTATGTCAGAGACGCCTGTCATCATGTCACCATGTCACCTTGATCACATATTTAGCTGTCAGATGCGGAAGCGTGGGGGCTGTATTCTGCCATTTTTACAGAACACACTATTCTTCACCGTGAGTCTCTGAACCTGACCCCCATCTTTCTTCTGGTCTTCGTGTCTCTACACCTGGGAGTGTCTATATCTTCAGCAAGTCTCACCCCTCCTGTTTCCCCAGAGTGAGAGAGACAGGACCCAGGAGGAAGATCTTTAGTTAGAATAAGGTTGGGGAGAAAAAGGAGCCTCCCCCAGGAAGCTGGACAGGGCAGAGCTATGAGGAGCATGGGTGGCAGTACATGCTGAATGGCAGTGGAGCCTGACAGGTGGCAGCAGACATGGCTGGGAGAGGGGCTGGGGCAGCAGGCAGGTGGTGGCTGGCCTGGGTTCCTGCATGCCCCAGTTCGGTAGGGCTCACATGTCTCCCATGAGTACCTGTCCTAACATTTGCAACAAGAGAAATTTAAGAGTACCCAATTCCTCCCAAAAAAGAAAAAAAAAAATAGGGAGAATCAATTCTGATCATTACACTCAGGCAGAACTGGTTTAGCTGTTGGTTTATTTCCTTCCTTCCTTCCTTCCTTCATCATTGCCTAACTACTAATTAACAAAGCACCAATTTTGCACCTGGGAATCAGAAAAAAATAATTTTGGGGGCATCTGGGTGGCTTCAGTTAGTTAAGCCTCTGACTTAGGTCATGATTTTGCAGTTCATGGGTTCGAGCCCTGTCTTGGGCTCTGTGCTGACAGCTTAGAGCCTGGAGTCTGCTTCAGATTCTGTCTCCCTTTCTCTCTGACCCTCCCCCACTCATGCTCTGTTTTTATTCCCTCTCTCTCTCTCTCTCAAAAATAAACATAAGAAAAAGAAAACAGAAAACAATAATTTTGGCTTCATTTGGAGAGTCAAAATGAAGGTTAGAAAACTTTCATTGGGGGTGGCTAACCCAGATTCTGATAGCATTAATTTGTCCCTGTAAGATCAAGAAATATGTTAATACACAATCAATATGATGCATGTGAGGTACTACAGGAGCAGCACTTTTAAGACCTAACTAAGGGTGGCTTTGGTTTACAGGTGTGTGTTGTTCTCCAGAGGAGCCATTCCTTTCCTCTCTGCTGACTTTGCAGGAGGTGATTGTCAGGGGAAATCCCCTTGGTTTTCTGGTGAGGCTCAGGGAAGCCCCAGCCTCACTGGTTTTGGGGCTCTGGATGGGGTTTAGATGCTGTGTGCCTGTTTTGAGCACAAGCTCTGTATCTGCAAATGTCCAAGTGTGGATTGGCTGACATATCGCTTTTACTTAGTGTGGAGTTTGCATTTCTGTTCAGGATACCAGTGCATGGTAATGTGCGACTTTTGTCAGAAAGTTCTTGATCTGTCTCTAGGATTGGGGGGTGTGCTGCTCTGTTGAGTACTGCTAGGACACAAAGGGTGAGTCTTACCATCTGGTGTTTGTGTTGAAACTCTGCAACCCTACACAGCTAAACAGTGTGCAAGGCCAAGGGCAAACCACATGTCCTGCCTAGTGGCAACCACTGTTCTGGGTGGATTATGTCCTGTTTGGAAATGAATAAACAGAAATGCTACAAAAGGATCCAAGAAAAAAGACAACAGAAAAAGAAATAATAAGGGGCACCCGGGTGGCTAAGTTGGTTAAGTGTCTGTCTGACTCTTGATTTTGGCTCAGGTCATGATCTCATGGTTATGGGATTAAGCCCCATGCCTGACTCCAGGCTGAGTGTGGAACCTGTTTAAGATTCTCTCTCTCTCTCTCTCTCTCTCTCTCTCTCTCTCTCTCACTCACTCTCTCCTGCTCATGCACTCTCTCTCTAAAATAAAAATTTTTTAAAGTAAAAGAAAAACAAGAAACAATAAGAAAAAAAGCAGATTGAGGTGAAAGCAGCCTGCAGAGAAGATGGCTAAAATAAAATGCAGCTGAAGGATACCTAGCTCCAATAGAATAAATAAAATTCAGGTGGAGGAAGTGAAGGCAGGAGTTAACACTGCTAAAATGCAAATCACTGGTGAGAAGAACACAATCTGCTTCTATTTAGAGGGAAAAGAATAGGGAGATGTGGGTGATGAGGAGATCATAGGTGTGAAGAAGAGAGAAGGAGATCCAATCTAGGAATTACAGGTATTGCTGAGGAATAAACCAGAATAATTTCTCCAGAAACAAAATCAAAGTCATAATTGAGGAAAATGTGTCTTGCAAATGGCTTAAATGTGCAGGCGAAATACATTTAAAGGGAACTGCATCTACATACAACTGACTACATTTTTGAATTGAAAAGATAAAGTATTATGAGCATGCTGGAAGGAGAAAAACCCAACTATATTGAATATATAGTTACAAAAATTAAGAATAAAATACCCTGCAAGGTCTCTACAAATGCCCCAGAGCAATGGGACAGCTGTGAGGCACAGACAGAGCTCTGTGTTTATCAAATCATTTCTCTTTCCTCCTGGAAACAGAAGAAGACAGAATTTCCCAGTTTTCTTCAATATAGGTGAGCCAGGGACCAGTTGTTGCTGATGAGTTGTGGACAGATGACATATGCTACTTCTAGTCTGGATCCCAACATGTGCCGTGAGAGCTGCTAGTTTCTTTTCTTTCTTCCTTTCTCTGCTCCTTAGCCAGATCCACAGGGTGTGGCAGAGACCCCAGGGGACAGTGGAAAGAGTCTGAGTTCCTGATTCACCTCATGGAAGACTCCTTCTGACCCCTGCAATGGGATCTGTAAATGTCAACCTCAGAAGCACAGTGTCTTACTATAGTATCTAACTTGCTCTAATATAAAGGGCTAGAGAGTTTTGAGGGAACACAGTCATGATTCAAGTATTTTTTAAATTTATTCAAACTGTCATTTAGGTGTGAACATAGGGAAATGTAACCAGAAATAAAAGAGTTCAGAATGTGTAAAAGGTCTATTTCCTTCCTGAAAAAAGTATTTAAGAATATATTTCAGTCAATAGAAATAGGCATCAAAATAAAGACCTAAGCATTGGGGAGGTTATCAAATAAAAAGCCTGTTTTTTTTAACTGAATCGGTTAACCACGGGGTAAAGTCTAAATAATTCTTGTTAACACACCTATAAAGAGGAATGGAAAATAAGAAGTTATTCTCATAATTGGAAAAAAAAAACCTCTCAACAGAATTGGGCTCTAATACCCTATTTTATTCCAGGACAAAGAAATTGAAAGAGGAGTAGAAAGTAGTAAAAAGCCTCCTAGTTTCCTCATCTTCATGAGAAAAGTGAATAGACACTATTTTATTTTAGATATTGAATATTGGAAAAAGAAACCTCAACATTATTTTCTAAAATCTAAAAGAGCCACTGAAAGAGTTAAAAATATGTTTTTGACCATTTCTCCCAAACTATTTGAGGGAAAAAATGTCAAGGAAAATAATTCATGGTCTCTTTAGTAAATAGAATTTTTTTAAAATGCTTTTTTTAAAAAAAGTATTTATTTTATTTTTGAGAGGGGGGGCAGAGATAGAGGGAAACACAGAATCAGAAGTAGGCTTTAGGCTCTGAGCTGTCAGCACAGAGCCCAACGTGGGGACCGAACCCATGAACCATAAGATCATAACCTGAGCCGAAGTCAGATGCTCAACTGACTGAGCCACCCAGGTGCCCCAGTAAATAGAAATTTTAAAAACGGAGAATTACAAGGCAAAAAACAGCATAATAAGAAAAAGCCAGGAAGTTCCATAGGCAGAAATAATAAAATGAAATGACAATAATAAATCCATATATGTAATTTATGGTAATAAATAATAGGGTCAACCCTCCCATTAAAATACATAGACTCTCAGATAAGGCCAAATAATAAATGTCAACTATATTCTGTTTACAAGATATAAATCTAATACCAAATGATTGACAGGGAAAGATTAGAAATAAATGGCTTGGTAAAAGATATTGGAAAAATACATAAAAATGCAAGAATGACTATCAATATGATAACAATTGAATTGGAAAATAAAATCCAAAATAAAAATGTAGCAGTCATAAACCAAATAGGAGATGATACCAAATCATTTAATATCAGACTATTTAAAGCAAAAGCATTAAAAATGTGAAGAGAAAATAACAAAAAATATTTGTGGAAGACAGTGTAGTTTGCTCAGAACATGGTAGATGAGGCAAGTGAAGATAAATGTGGGTGCAGGGTACATGGAAAATGGGATATATACATTTTATTTAATAAAAATGTATAACAGACTTAAATCCCATGAACAGATAATAAACCTTTCTTTCAGCCATTCTTAAAACAGTGATAAAAGGGGCGCCTGGGTGGCTTAGTCGGTTAAGCGTCCGACTTTCGCTTAAGGTCATGATCTTGCGGTTTGTGGGTTCGAGCCCCGCGTCGGGCTCTGTGCTGACTGCCAGCTCAGAGCCTGGAGCCTGTTTCAGTCTGTGACTCCCTCTCTCTCTGACCCTCCCCTGCTCACGTTGTCTCTCTCTCTCTCCTAGAAATAAAAAAAATAAAAAAATAAAAAAAAATAAAACAGTGATAAAAATTAAAAGAAGAGCTCATTAAATACTGAAAATCAGTGTTTATGTAGAACACCATACATGAAGAATAGATAAAAAAAAATAAAGGTTTTTAAAAAGGCACATGTGAGATCTTGGAAACTAAAAACTGCTCAACTTAATAATTTTGGGGTCAAAGAAGAAATACAGACGATCTATAGAGTAACAAAATTAGACACTTAATGTAAAAGTTTATTGAGTAAAGTCAAAGCTGTACCAAGGGGTAAATTCATAGGCGAAATGGTGTTATTAACACATGATGAATAAAAATGAAATATTTAATTAAGTATTTAAATAAGCAACACACAGAGATTAAACATAGGACAGAGAAATCTTTCTTGAGTTAGAAGAGTAGTGTGTAAATCCAGAAAATCTGAGAGGAAAAAGGGGAAATGTGCAAAGCTAGATATTAGAAAATGGATGGAACTACAGATACTGAAATTATAATGCTTTTCATGATATTAATATATTGTATTTTATACTATTTTTTAAAATGTTGATTACAAGACAATTTTATAGCAAGATATTAATCACCAAAATTGACTCAAAAATAGAGAACTTAAAGAAATTGTAAAAAAAAAAAAGTTACTATAGAATTAATTTCCCCCAAATGATCTTCACTTAATGTTGTTGATCAGCTCAGATGATCAAGTCTCAAGAAATATATGATTTGGAAGAAAATTAACCACTTCTAATTATACAAATAGACAGAAAACTTTCAAAATTATTTCATGAAACCAATGTAACCTTAGTAATGAAACACAAGTAAAACATAATAATAAACATTTATTTTATGGCATGGAAACTACTCTCCTTAAATAAAATGTCATCAAATCACACCCACTGCACCATTAAGAAATAAATACTATAACATGTCCAGCTAGTCATTATCTGAGGAATGGAAGAAGAATTTAATGTTATGAATTCTATTAATACAATCCTGGGATCAGTGAGAGAAAACTTCAGTCGATGCCCTAAAGACATTTGATAAAATAACCGTTTAAAAAATCTCTTGGGAAAAATTTAATAAAAAATAATGTAAGACCACTATGTCAAACTAATAGTTCATTATTAGATGTGATGATGAAATACAAAAGAAATTCCCATTAAGATTGCAACAGTGGAAGGATGCTGCAAGACTAGCATCATCTAGCAGTGTTCTGTACATCCTAGCTATATAACAGTAACAAAATAACATGAGGCAGTGATTCTCCATGGGGATGATCTTATACCCCCTTGGGACATTTGGCAATGTCTGGAAGCATTTTTGGTTGTAAAGACCAGTGGGGTGAGGGTGCCACTGGCATTTAATGTGTAGAGGCCAGGAATGCTACTCTACATCCTGCATCCTTGCACAGGATGGACCCCCACAACCAAGAATGCCCACTGTTTCATTCTCCTGAACAGCTGTAAGCATCTCAAACCTGCCTGGCCCCAACTGAGCTCTTGCTGTATGCCAGGTGTCACATGTAATACTTTATTTAATTCTCACAAAAATCCCTATAAATCAAGTGCTATCATTACACTCTTTTCACATATAAGGCCGTTAAGACATGACAGGAAATGTAAAGTCATACAGATATTAATAACAGAGACAGGGTTTGAACCAGGCAACCTGGCCACTTTTTCCCCCCACACTGAGGTAACCTTCTGTCATTAAGTGAGAGAGAAATAGGGAAATTACACACACAACATGATGATCAACTCAATTTTATGAAACATTATATACATTTAAATAAAAGCAAATACATTTTGGTTGTTAATGGTAGTGGGATTTCTCTAGTGTCTTTAATGGACATGTATTATTTTGTAATGAGAAAACCCAAAAATCTAATTAGTCATATGAAAGGATCAATGGAGCTAAATGTAGTTTTGGTATTATCTTTTAAAACCTAAGTGCTCTGAATGGAGGGTTATGCTGCCTCTAGGTTGATATACATTGTTCTAGAACAAACATCACTATTTAGATACATGCACTAGCATCCCTTTGGAGGTAGAAGTTCTGACTGAAACTAGTTTAAGCAAATGAAATGAATTGGCAAATCCAGCTGAAAAGTCTGAGAAAGGGCTTGTTTGCTTCAAGTAAGGCTTGATCTTGCAGCTCAACATGCTTGACCTTGACATACTTTCTCCATTTCTTGACTCCTTCCTCAGTATTGGGTCTGCTGTCAGCTGACTTTCTCCTCTCTTTTGCATCCCACAGGGAAGAGCAAGTCTCTCAGTGCATCTGGTAATAGTCCACATGTTTCCTCTGATTGGATCACCGTAGGTCACATGGTGACTGATTGACCTGGCCTTAGTCTTGAGTTCCACTTTTGGAACGAGGGGTGAACTCAACTTCCCTGGTGTCCAATCTCCCCAAATAAGAGGATGGGAGCTTGTGGGAAATTGGAACATTTACATGGATTGGCAAATGGATGGTGGTGATTCAGCCAGGCCAGACACACTATATGATACGACTTCTGAGAATAAAACAACTTTATTAAATGTTTACATATGCACATTTGTTATCTAATATTATAGACAATGTGTCCACCATGTTCATATTAAGAAGACTCACCAAAAGATGGATTCATAAAGGAAGGCTTCCAGGTAGAGGAGGACTCAAGGAGATCCTTTGAGGACAGGTGTGAGCTGGGTAGGTGGACAGGGGAGGGCCATATTCAGGTGTGTAAGAATAGTGTGGCCAAGACCAAGCTGTATAAAGGGGAAGTAAACATACAGAAATGAAAAAGGGGCAGCGAGGACTCCCTGTGGAGGAAAGGGCCTGGCAGGAGGAGCCTAATTGTTTAAATCTTGGCTTTGAAACTCTGTATCTCCAAAAGAAGAAGAAATAGCCATGGGGAGCCTTTTTGTGAAGGATGTGCATATGCTCCTTGTTAACATTTTATATTACCAAGCTGTTTTAGTCTTCTATTCTCATTTTCTGTAGGTTTACATCTGTAAAATGGACACAATAGCACAGAGGACTGATGTGCAAATTAGATACCGTTATATCTCTTAAAAGACCCTGCAAACCAGGGACGCCTGGGTGGCTAAGTTGGTTAAGCGGCCTACTTCAGCTCAGGTCATGATCTCACGGTTCTGAGTTCAAGCCCCGTGTAGGGCTCAGTGCTGACAGCTAGCTCAGATCCTGACAGCCTGCTGCAGATTCTGTCTCCGTCTCTCCCTTCCCCTTCCCTGCTCGTGCTCTCTCTCTCTTTCTCTCTCTCAAATATAAAAGACATTTTAAAAAGTTAAAAGATAAAGACCCTGCAAACTGTAAATTATTAGTAAATGGCAGGTAGGGAAGAAGGGTTTCAGTGGGCTCAGGAAAGCATTTGGAGGGTAACAGGGAACTAGGGGCAGACAGGCTGTAAAAATCAGAGGAATAATTGAGTCCCATCTTTCCCCCTGGATGCACCGCTCTGACTTCCTGCGGCCTCTCAGTCGGGTCCCCCTGCCTCCTGGCCAAGTACCATGGGAGTGCGGAGGCAAGAAGACAGGGTGCCGAGGCAAGGCAGCCCAGCTGGGCTTCAGGGAAGGCGGGGCAAGGAGAAGCAGCTTCTGAGAAGGGGCAGGAGTGCCCTAGGAGGAGACAAAATGACTTCTAAGGTTGAGTCTGCCAGAGACCATAAAAACCTCAATGTATGAAATTAGCTTGATTCTCTAAAATAGTTACATCAAGGCGGCTGTCAGGAAATCAATAGCACGCTGTAATTATGTCCATAAACATGCTGAAGAAGCAGGAGAGGTGAGAGGCAAAGGAAGGGGGGTGGCTGCAGCAAGACCTTCCAAGACATGACTCATGAAGCTTGTGGGCACTGGAGCCACCCCAGAGGGGGCCAGCTCCTTGCTTCTGCCACGATTAATCCAGGGGGAAGGAAATTCGATTTGGCAAACATTTATTGAGCACTTACTTCAGGCCAGGCTGGGGGCAGCAGCTGTAGGCTAGTCTTTGGGTTGGTGGGCTGAGCCTCCCCGTTCAGTTACTTTGGAAACCTGTTGAGGGAGAAGTTACTGGAATTGTCGTTGGGGTAGTGAATTTGGGCCTTTTAGGGAAGGAGAAGAGAAGCCTCCACAGACACCCCATTGTGTTTGGATTTGAAAATATAGCTAATTCTGCTTCTGGGAGCTCCGGTAGCTGATACAAAACTCTTTTGTACTCAAAAGCTCTTCCTTTAAAATTTACTACTGTCCTCTTTGGAGAGGGAGGCACTTAGCTCTATGCTTTACCTATATTACTTCATCTTCTCAAAAATATTGTGAGCTGGGAATTTTTATATCCATTTTATAGACGAAAAAATTGAGGCTCAGTATGATGAAGTGATCTTCTCAGCATCATAATGAAAGTAAGTGGACATTTATGTATCATTTATACCTTATAGTCTGTATTGCTTTAATTAAAATGCCACAGTGGCGATCAGACCAAACTCATGGCTGATACTGATTTTGCTCAGAAAATTGGAATGTGAGAAGAGGAGGTTTTATGTGTATGCTGGCATTGTAGAAAGAAGCCAGAGGGTAACCTTGAGCAGAAGAGGTAGGGGAGAAGGAGGCAAGTCTGGGTGAGTTTGGGGGTGACTGGACTAGACAGATGGGGCAGGAATCATGGAACCATGGATGGCAGCCAGGGGAGAGGTACTGAGTGAAAATGGGTGCCCTGGGTCCTCATGCCCTTCTACCATGAGCTCTGAGAGAAAGTCTCAAGACATTCTTGTCCAGGGTCTGACTTAGACTGACCAGCCTGTGCCTGGTGGGTGTATTCTAGGTTGGAATTCATTTTTTAAAAAATTTTAAATGTTTATTTATTTTGACAGAGAGAGAGAGAGAGGAGTGGGGAAAGAGCAGAGACAGAGGAGACACAGAATTCAAAGCAAGCTCCAGGCTCCGTGCCGTCAGCACTGAACCCCACGTGGGGCTCAAACCCATGACCTGATCATGACCTGAGTGGAAGACAGATACTTAAGCAACTGAGCCACCTAGGTGCCCCTCTAGGTGGAAATTCTTTTCCAGCATTTCACAGGAAATGTGTATGTTTTTCCAAATGCAGAGAAAAATCAGTTGAGAAAATGGGAACATGGTAAAAATTATTATAAGTCTCCTGTGAGGATTTAGATGTAACAGTCAACATAGAAATATTAATGCTTTGAAAGAATTCACTAACATAAAATAGAAAATCAGAGCAGGAAATGCTGAACCACAGAGTTGGAAGGTGAAGGTCAAAGGACAGGAGCAGGTAGGCTAGCAGAGTCAGAGTCTCATCGATTGGTCTTGCTTGCAGTCTTGCCATGAGAAAGGTATCCATTGCCCTGTCTGCTGCTGATGGTGAGTCACTGTTGCAAATTAAAAAAAAATCTATTAGTGGGGTACCTGGGTGGCTCAGTTGGTTAAGCGTCCGACTTCGGCTCAGGTCATGATCTCACGGTTCATGGGTTCGAGCCCCGCATTGGGCTCTGTGCTGACAGCCAGCTCAGAGCCTAGAGCCTGCTTCAGATTTTGTATCTCCCTCTCTCTCTGACCCTCCCCTGCTCAGGCTGCCTCTCTCTCAGAAATAAATAAAAAACATAAAAAATTAAAAAATATTAGTAAGCTTTATGCCCATGGAATACTTTATGGGTGGTGTTCCCAGAAATAATAAGTTTTGGAAGTGAAATATGTCCTTAAGTTGCAATTTCGACATGTGATTCTGTGCGGTGCTGTGAGGAGCGTTTGTAGGAGATCCAGATGTTACCTTGTTCCATCACTACTCAAAATATTTATGGCTCAAATAGTCACTGTTGGGGACAGTTTTTTGCAAATACTTGAACAGAGAAAGGCAGAGAGAAAACGCGAATGCTGTTGTAGGAATACTATAACATTAAATCAGAAATGGATTTTAAAATCTGAATTAGCAAAGACAATAACAAATTTGAAGACAAAACCAAAATCGGGTTGAGCAGACAAAATGTTTTCATCATTACAAAAGGGAATGAGTTTATAGAAAGCAACAATTGAGCTAACACTCAGCTTGAAGTTGTTTTGGACATGCTCTTGCCAATTCGATAAAGGTCAATGCAAGATGGAATAAATTCTCTGTCTGGACTATTTGTCACAGAAAAAGACATCAAAACTCTTGGATAAGGCAGTTAATGCTTTGTGTTTTGAAATTTTTAAAATAAGGATAGCTTTTAAATATTAAAAATTAAATATTGTGGTATTGTCTTCTAACTTTTAAGTGATTTTTGTTTGGCATTTATTTGTCATTATTTCCTTTTTTTAAATGTTTTTGATTATCAAATGTCTATATCAGGGAGAGACCATTTTTACAATTTACTGAAGCATATAATCTTGATAGAATGTATTGGCTCATAATAAAAATCAACCATGTGTTGATTATGTATTTCTAACAGAAAACCTCTGTGATAATCCTATGATCCCCAGTTATTATTATAGTCACTCATTATTATTATTTTAAAACACACAAATAAAGTGCTTTTTAAAAATGCACAATAACTTTTGATTTGGGGGGTTCCCAGTAATTACCAGGAATTCTTATCTAATAGAATTAGTCACCACATGGCCCGTGAGGGTGCAGCACTTACACCTGTGTGTCCCTCCTTTCTGTGCTGGCCCTGACTGAAACCGACCTTCACAATCACAACATCGGAAGAGCAGACAGGTGAAGGAGTGGACACAAGCCAAGTCTTGAAGGTGCTGCTAGTGGAAACGTTCACCACGAACAAGACCTGCCTGACAGGGGAATTTACAACTGGGTAAGGAAGGCCACGGGGTCTGACTTCCTCCGGTCTGACAGCTGCTTGTTTTCTATTGCATTGTGTGCCCATTTCACTTTCTTTCTCAACCTCAAAACCCCACCAGGGACACCCGGGATCAGCACTGGGGGATGGGTGAAGGGCCACTGGCTGGGCCCTTCTTCTCTGCCAGCACCGCACTGCTCACCGCTGGGACCTCTTCCGGCCCCTTTTTGGTCTGTGTTTGTGTTCTGTGTAGGCTCAGCCTAGCTTTGTGCTTTATTTGTTTCGTAATTGTTTAGAAATACAGTTTAGAACTCTTTGGGATTACTTACTAGGCTGTTCATAACCAGATATCTGATAGTGTTAATGGCAGCGGATACAGGAGCATAGGCGTCCAGAGCTGAGAGTATTGTAAAGCTTTTAACTGTTGCATTTGTATAAGCTGATACTAGTTTAATGTGGTGCTGCTGGGAGAGGTGTCGACTCTGGAAGGTTCTCAATCTTTGTTTTCCCTTTTGAAAGGATATGTGGCAGGCACTGTTAGTTGCTCATACAGGGGTTGTTGCCCTCTCTTCCTGCCAACAGAACCCAGGTGTTTTTGCAAGCACTGTGATTAGGAGGTGTTTCAAGCACCCGCTGCCCCTCCAGGGGAAGAATCCTGAGCGGACAAAGCCAATCAGGTAAATTGCATTTCTAAAGCCGGGACTGGTGAGGCATGGTCTTGTGGTCCTCCTGGAGTGTAACGGGACATTTATGGGGAGGTGTCTGAGACATTTCCCTCCGTCTTCTAGAATGGAGAGACACTTTTTCCCTTCGACGGCAGCTCATGAGGAGACACTTGGAGTTGCCAGCTGGAGCTATTTTGTGACAGAGAGGGGAGCTGGCGGCTTGCTGAGGGTGCAGAGCAGAAAGCTGGCAAGAACTTGGGGCTTGGTGACCTCTTCGTGTGACTTTATTGACAGCCCTGGAGCCACCGCATCTCTATCCTGAGCCTGCTTCTCATGAGACTGGTGAGCACTTCCACCTGTGTCAGCTGCACTTGTCAGTGAAAAGCATCTCAAATACGGATGGCCTTTGCCCTCTCACAAGATGAATTTTGTGGTTAAACACACAGAAGGACTTTCCGAAATTTAAACACTCTATAAATTGAAGCCATTTATCTTTACCATACACACATTCCCAGGTATCAAATGGTGCAATTTCATGCCTTGTGACTGGTTAGCCCGGGAAAATTGGGATGCGGGAGGTCTTACTAAGGTCTCTCAATTCACACCCTATAACTAGCCAGCTGCTCTGCTCATGTGTGAGGTTGACTCTGCCTTCACTCGAGGCAGTATGCTGTAGGGGGAACTACCTTGCATTGGTTTTCCATGAAACCTAGTTTTATCTCTGCAAATAGTTGGCTGTTTGACCGTGGGCAAGTTAAATAACCTCTCTGAGCAACAGATGCCCCTTCTGGAACATGGGAATAATAGCCTGCATTCTTCTTATGGTACTTACCTGCATCAAATAACAGAGTGTATGGTTTTCAAACTATATGGCAGGAAGATGATGGTGATTGCTATGGATTGCGATTTTGTATCCCCGCCAAAATCATATCTTGGAGCCCAACCCCTAATATGGTGATATTAGGAGGAGGGGCCTTTGGGAGGTGACTGGGTCATGAGGGTGGAGCCCCCATGAATGAGATTAGTGTTTTTCTAAAAGAGACCCCAGTGAGCTCCTTGACGCCTGTGCCATGTGAGGACAGAGAGAAAAAATGTCATCTGTGAAACAGGAAGTGGGGGCTTGGAGTCTGCTGGCACCTTGATCTTGGACTTCCCCACCTCCAGAACTGTGAGAAATAAACTTCTATTGTTTATAAGTCTTCTAGTCTGCAGGATTTCTGTTATAGCAGCCCAAACGGAGTAAGACCGTGATGATGGTGATGATGATCGTGGTCGTGATGGTGACAAAGATGGGTTTGCTCCATCTGGCCAACAATAGAATTCCAAAAATAACAAACAGTGGCGAGGGTGGCAGGTGGGTGGAAGAAGGTCACTGAACATGTGGGGAATCTGTGAGCCCTGAGGTGTGAACTTATGAGGGGGACAGATGTCAATGCAGCTGAGAGGAGCATTCAGAGAGCCGCAGGTGGCCCTTTCCTTAACACAACACTGTTGTTCTGCCGGGTGGACCCAGTACCTCCTTCATATACTTTGCTCTGATGTATTCAGAAAGAGTCTCAGTTCAAGTGGGTTTTTTTCTCTGGTCCAAGTGGCTGGAAGGATTCAATGCCGAGCCTTCCCTTCCCGGATCTGCCCATGGCAGCAGAGTACTGGACTTCAACAGGGCACTGTCTCTTTCTTTATTCTGTGTGAACACCCAGACATGACAATTCTTCCCTTACAAATGGACTTTTCTCCAAAAATCAATGTTTCTCTTAAATTTTTGTAAATTGAGTCATATTGTCAATGTGGTAAGAGAGCTTGCTAGCTACATGAATCCCACGGTGACCTCTTAGGTATAATACCTAAGTGGATGAGGAATAAAGGTTGGAGTCTGGCTGAATAAGATCCTTCAGGGTACATGTGCTCCCTGAAGGATCTTATTCAGCCACAATAGCTAAAACATGGAAAGAGCCTAAGTGTCCATCAACAGATGAATGGATCAAGAAGATGTGGTTTATCTATACCATGGAATACTACATGGCAATGAGAAACAATGAAATCTGGCCATGTGTAGCAACATGGATGGACCTTGAGGGTGTTATGCTGAGCGAAATAAGTCAGGCACAGAAGGACAAATATCATATGTTTGCACGTATAGGAGGATTCGGAGGAACTTGACGGAGGAACAAGGGGGAGAAGAAGGGCAGAAATGGTGGGGGAAAGGGAGAGAGGCAAACCATGAGAGACTCGTGAATGCTGACAAAAACTGAGGACTGATGGATGTGGGGGGAGGGGGGATGGGCATGGAGGAGGACACTTGTGGGGATGAGCACTGAGTGTTATGTGGAAACTAATTTGACAATAAACTATTAAAAACAAATAAAATAAATCTGCTAATACTTTAAAAAAAAAAAAAAAGATCCTTCAGGGTAGAGCATGCTGTCTGTCCAAAATATTTCCCTTAATTTCTCCTTCATGATCCTTCCCTCACCAGTCCTGTGTATACATAGGAACATTAGTTCCTCATCATGCTGGGCACAGCCATAGTCCAACCTGGTGAACTCCTACTCAAACTTCAAAGCCCACTCCAATTGTCCCCTCCTTTCTGCAGCTTTCCCTGACTATTCCATTATCAATGAATTGTTAGGTTTATCTCAATCCCCAGAAAGTTTTCAGCACATCTTCATTGCAGCACTTAGAGGTATTTGTTTGCTTATCTGTGTCCCTCTGTATGAATATGAGTTTCCTAAGGGCAGGGATCATGTCTTAAATATCTTTCTTATCACCTGCACTGGCATGATGCCCTGCATACAGAAAAAGTAATCAATAAACATTTGTTGAATTAAATTGAATTTTAAGTTAGGTTTGCTTAAGGGAGAACACACCTGTAGTCATTTCACCAAGGATTCTTGGCTATAGAAATGATTATGCCAAAGGATCTCTTTAAAGGGTAAGCCCTCTGGTGTATTTACAGCAGGATGCAATTTCAAATTCCATATCACTTTTTGTAGGAGCACATTTCCTGACTTAAAGTTGGACAGGCCAACATTCACATCTAAAGCCTGCAATCAGCACCTTGCTCACATGCAGGGACAA
This sequence comes from Crocuta crocuta, assembly GCF_008692635.1. Lineage (NCBI taxonomy): Eukaryota > Metazoa > Chordata > Mammalia > Carnivora > Hyaenidae > Crocuta > Crocuta crocuta. The sequence continues at coordinate 314,748 of NW_027530408.1, read as the reverse complement.
CCTTCACAAGCTTAATCGTTTACATAGTGGTAGTTTTTTCCTCTACCCACCAGCCTCTGAAGAGAACCCCTGGGCCTGCAAGCCTGGGGGCGGGAGCATCCAGGGCACACCCTGAGCTTTGGGGCCAGTCCACACGGTGCTGAAGACAGGGGGCGTGGCAGAATACCCATCCTCTGAAGGAGAAGCACATGTGCAGCCTCTGGTCTCCTGCCCCTTAGCAGCTCATTTTAATTCACCCCGAAATTGTCCATCTGTCATCGCCCATTAAAGGTGTTTGTAAGGAGCTGCAACAATATTGAGGCTGATGCTTTTTGGCACTAATATTGCTATTAATATTGATACCACTTGTAATGCCAACATCATATTAATAACGCTTCTCGTAGGCTCCTCAGACTTGTCCTCTTCTCCACTCTCCTGATCCCTAGACTTGCCCTCCAGCTTATTTTTAAGGATTTTTAGAAGTTATCGATCACACAATTAAAGAGAGCAAGAAATCAAGCCTGGCCTTTACTCGTCTGTAATATGACATGAGTTGGAATGGTCCTTCTCTAAACTAAGCTGGAACATGACTTTTCTTTTTGACCAAGGCAGAGCCTGATGGATAAATCATTCATTTATGCCCTGGAAAATTATTTGGCGCTGCTGTTGCTCAGGTACTATGCAAGGTGCTGGGAGCCCAGAGATGAAGAGTCAGGATCCCGCCTTTCTGAGGGTCAAGGTTGGGTGGGCCTCAATGATGAGAGAAGGGAGCTGGGGTGAGCTGTAAGATGGCGCAGAGGAGCTCCTCACCCAGCTTGATGCAGAAGGCTGAGCTCAGTGAACACTTTGCAGATTTACTGGCAGCAGAGACCAGCTCTGTTGTGGGCTGAGCTATGTGGTCCCCTATCCCTGGGTTCAAATCCCGGTGTCGGAATGTGACTGTATCTGGAGATAGAGTCTTTAAGGATGTGATTAAGGTAAAGCGAGTTCACTAAGGTAGGCCCCGATTCATGTGGCTGGTGTCCTTATAGGAAGAGGACATTAGGACAGAGACACAGAGGGGAGTCCATGTCAGGACCTAGGAAGGAGACAGCCATTGGGAAGCCAAGGAGAGAGGCCTCAGGAAAACGAATGCTGCAGAACCTTGACTCTGGACTTTAGCCTCCAGAACTGTGAGAGAATAAATCTCTGCTGTCGAAGTCCCCCATCTGTGGCACTTTGTTATGGCAGCCTGAGCTGACTAATACAGGCCTTAAGGTAGCTGCGTCCACTAGACAGTCTTTATCCTAGGGTGATTTGGGAGCCAGAATGTGCAGAGGGTGTCTGGAGCCAGAGGGGTGGACCAGATCCCACAGGGAGAGCATGTTAATGAAGAAGAGAATGCAGGAACACCAATGCTCTTTGAGAACTAGACTTCTCAGACTCGTTTTTCTCCACAAAATCTAGCACAGGGTACAACATCACAGTCCAGGCTATGCATGGAAGGCATGATTGATCTCTACATGCAGGCCTGTGCTAAGGGGGTGCTGCTGTAACAGAGTGCTCTCCTCTGCTGGGCGTAGACAGAAAATGGTGATTAAGTGTGGTGGCCCCAGTTGTTAGTGCCTCTATGTTTATAAAGTTCTTTCCCACACTTTGTGTACATGGAATGTGTTGTTTAGCATCCACAGTTTATGAAGGAGGAAACCTAAGTTGAGAAAAGTCCCTTTGAGGACCTCTGCCTGCTCAGCTGGGAGGATTGCTTGTAGGAACACCTTCTGCCTGGAGGTCAGCAATGGGTCAGGCCCATGTCCATCACATGACCATGGAGCAGGCTACTACTGTTCAAATTCTGCCCCATATGGCTTCCTCAAGTGGGGCATGCCCTAGCCTCCAGTGGAAACCTATGCAGTTATTTTACTATAGGGGCATTTAGGATATAACTTGCCCCCTCATTTCATAAAGGGTGGGAATTTTCTTACAAAAAGAGGTCCTTGTTCTAGAAAGCTCTCCTTTTCCCTAGACCCTTTATTTAAGGGTCTTCTCTTCCTCAAACATTCTCTCTTTGGGGTTTCTTCCCCATCTGGGATCCTTCCCCATCTGGGTCCTGGACTTCTGCCCCACCACCCCAATCTTAGCTACCACCACCAAACCAGACCCCAGTGCCAAGCCCTGTGTCTTGCATGTGCTGTTCCACAGGCTCTGGAGAACACCAGTGGGTCTTCCCTGGCTCAGCCTTTTTTTTTTTTTTTTAATGTTTTTTATTTATTGTTTTTGAGAGTCAGAGAGAGACAGCGCAAGCAGGGGAGGGTCAGAGAGAGAGAGATACAGAATCCAAAAATAGGCTCCAGTCTCTGAGCTAGCTGTCAGCACAAAGCCTGACGCAGGGCTCAAACGCACAAACCGTGAGATCATGACCTGAGCCGAAGTTGGATGATTAACCCACTGAGCCACCCAGGTGCCCCATGGCTCAGACTCTCTTACATTAGAAGGGGTGAGGGGGCAGAAGCTGGAGGGAAGCCTCTACATCTTTAGCTTCAACCCTGTGTCTCCACTGCAGAGCCACTGCCGGTGTCCTTCCTGGGATTCCTAAAGGCAGATGGAACTTGAAGATAAATCCTCTGGATAGACTCCCTGGTATAGGCTACATGAGGAATTCTCCCCCTAGACTAGGGGAAAACCAGCTAACGTGTCCCTACTCTGAGAAATAATAACCTACCTTGTTTTGCTAGAGGCACATTCTCCTTTCATCCTGACCTGGTTTTCATTACAAAATGTTCTTGTATGAACTCTGGGCCATCTGGGGTGAATGGCATCATGTACGGAGTTTTTCTCTGATTTCCAGGTTTCTCTCCTGATAGCAGGGGCAGAGATTTCAGTGCACACTCCCAGATATACTTTATCTAGAAAGCTGTTACTATACTGGGGCTGGAAACCAGGCTTTCAGGATCCAGTCCCACATTATTTCTTGCTCATGTATTTTGAAGGGATGTCTAGCGTGCAGTATGAACCTGGGTGAATTTTGACTTGGTGGAAGCTTTTTAATTTTATTTTTTTAATTTCTAAATATTTTTAAAGTTTTATTTTTGAGAGGAGAGAGAAGAGAGAGAGAGAGAGAGAAAGAAAGAGAACAAGAGGTGTTGGGGCAGAGAGAGGGAGGCACAGAATCAGAAGCAGGTTCCAGGCTCTGAGCTGTCAGCACAAAACCCGATGGAGGGCTCGAATCCATGAACTGTGAGGTCATGACCTGATCCAAAACCAAGAGTCAGATGCTTAACCGGCTGAGCCACCCAGGCGCCCCATGGTGGTAGCTTTTTAGATCCTGGAATGCAGGGAGGGTACTCATTCATCAATCCGGATTGCAGCACTTTTGTACTATGGTTACCAGATGATGGTCTAAGTGTTGGCAGTATCAAGATAGACAAAATACTTTCCTGGAAATTATATTGGGGATGAGAAGCATGTAAGTTAATAATGTCTATAAAAAATTCATAATTCTGTCCTTCGAGAATACCACCTTCCTCAGTGAACCTCAGGATGAGCATTCTGGAAGGGCTCAGACATAGAAAAGTAGAATCCCTTTATTTTAAAAGTGCCAAGTCCAAGGTCCAGAGAAGGGAGGAAAGAAGGAAACTCACACCTGACGAGCTGGTGTGGCCAGCACTGTGCTGGGCTCTTATTTGCACAGTGACAGGTGGGGAGTGGCTCCGCGTCCAGGCAAAGCAGGGACCGGACCACAGCCCCAGGGGTTCCCTGGGGGCTTGGAGCAGACTGTTTTCCCTTGGGGCCCCTCCCTGCAGGGCCTCCAGTGATCTCCTATACCTGCAAGATGTGGCACATGCCTCAGGGGCCACTTACCTGGGAGTCTACCCTCCTAACTCCTCCTCTGGGGGCCAGCGTTTCCAGGCAGCCCAGGTGGAACCCTTCAGGATGAATAGTGCACCTTCGTGTCTGCCTTCTCACATCCTGCACGTCCTGGAGGCAGGGCTGGAACTGCTTCTTCCAACAGGCAGATGGGGAAAGAGGCATCTGACACAGGCTTTTGGTCAGTAGGGTCAGAGCAGACTTCTACTGTGGTTCCATTCCTGAGCTTGCTCTTTTGCATCCCTGCGTTTGTTTCCTAAGAACCCCTTGGCAAGGCCAGACTGAGCCCCGCTTCCCAGCACCCGTTAGCCATGTATGCCCCCAGCTCCATGGATGGGGTGGCTGCTCCTGGGTGGCAGGGGAAGTTGTGAAGAGCATGTGACACTCAGCAGCTCCCAGGTCCACTCCCTCTGTCCTCTGGAGATGTGTTTGCATTTCTCTCTAGCTAGTGCTCAGCTCTCTGCTTCCTCGGCTCTAGGGCCAAGGGCCAACACGGAAGACATTTTCCCGGCCATCCAGTTGGTAGGGATGCTAAACAGGCAAACGCGCACTGGATGTGAGGGCCTCCCCCCTCTCCTGTTCCTCTCCTGGGGAAAGCTTGAACCCATGTGTCACAGTGGCTCCAGGCCTGTGTGTGTGGCCAGACTCTCTGCTTTGATCCCACATCAGACTTTGGCTTTATTATTTTCCCAGGCACCGTGATTATCCCCCTAATCATGCCAGGAAATGAAAAGCCACAGACGCTTTCTGTTCAGTGGCCCTGTAGATCTCTGTTGTATTATGAATGTGAAAGTTGATTGAACCTGGGAAACAATTTGAAGGCAGAGTTTCCAAAGCGACCTTGATAAGAGGAAGCCTCCCCCAAGGTCGAGGGCAAATCAGGCCGGGTTTGAGTGTGTAACAACAATGCCGGGGCCACAGTGTGCTGTCCCTATGACCCCGCCTCTGCCCCTGTGGGTCTGAGTGGTACAGATGCCCCAGCTGGGAGGCTCAGCTTCTCATCCAGCCCAGCCCTGGAGAGGAGGCCCACTGATCCTCCAAGACCAGTTCACATGTTGTGGCCTCTGCAGAGTTCGGGGCCCCTGCTCTAGCTCTGACCGGCCACCCAACCTGTCTGGTGACTGACACTTCTCCACAGCTGTCTTCCTCTGTCATGGAGGGGTGGGAGGATTCTTTCTCTGTTCACCTGCATGTCCCCAGTACCTGCTTTCCAGGGTGAACAAGGTCAGCTTTATAAGTGCAATGATAATGATGATAATGAGAATGTGTACATAACACTGACCATGTGCCCTGGGTGTTTTAAATATAACAATTCATTTAGTCTTCATTATAATCCCACAGGAACTCAGGTTTATTGCTCCCCAGTTTGTCACCAGCCCACCATCTCCTTTCCCATAATCAGGTGATACTGTGGCTCTATCTTATCAGGACCTAATTGCAGGGAAAACAAAGGAGGGGGAAAGTTCTTCCCCTCTGACCCTTAATCTGAAATAAAAATTTCTGCCTGAGAATTACTGCTTACCTCCCCTCTCTTCCTGCCTCTCCCTGCTTGCCTTCTTCCCTCATCTCATGTCCCTAGCACGTCCACCTGCCCCCCCCCACCCCCAGATTGCCTCCACGCCGTGTACTTGCTGGAGAGCTGGGCAGACTGGCTCTGCGAGCCCCACCACAGCCTGTGTGCACTGCTCCACGCTTTCACTGCTCCTTGGCTCCTGCCATGAATGCCTTTAATTTCATCATTTACCTCCTGCCTTCCCTACTGAATGTCATGAATATCGTTTCCACCGATAGCCTGCTCATGTTTAAAGGTTTATTTGCTATTCAGTGGGCTTGGGCTGGGACAGCTCAGGTGTACAGAGAGAAAACAATTTATAAGATGAATATTATGAGGACCATCCTTCCTCCCAGGCACAGAGGGGCTGGGGCTACCAGAGAGAAAGGAAGGTGCACAGGTCCTTGAGGGGAAGGGGAGACAGGCCAGTTCATTTGGGCCTGGGTCTGCAAAGGCCCCCACACCACAGGAACCCCCATGTCCATGGCTTCTTGGTATACAACAGGTGCTCATCCATTGAGCATTGTGGGGCACATGCTAGCTGGGTTTATATGCCAGCTGCTATGCTAGGTACCTGACAGGCAGTCACTCACTGAATCTTTGTAGCACCTCAGTAGCTGGGTCATGACAACATCAGCAGCAGCATTTTACAGATGAGGAAATGGAGGCACAGGGAGGTAATTGCCCAAGTGTGCAAAGCTATCAAATGGCAGAGCCGGGACTCAAACCCAGCCGCTGGGACTACGTGTCACCTGTCTGGGCTCCTCTGCTTCTTACCTGCCACACTATGGTCCTGGAGAACCACCACGGCAAGGCATGTGTAAGTGGTACACACAGGGGCTGCAGCACGTGTTCTGAGGGCAAAGGCTCTCCCCGGCTTCAGACAACAGAGAAACTCCTTGCAGAGAGTGGCACTGGATTCAGGCCTTCGTGGAAGGATAGGATTCAAAGGGGTGAAGGAGACAGGACATTTTAGGCAGGAAGAATGGAAATATCACGGATGTGGTTTGAGGTGGGGGGTAGAATTTATGTGTGTTGACCCATAAGGAAGGGACAAGGATGAAATCCATCCAATCTGTCTTCTGGCATTTTGTTGGCAGAAGGTCTGCGATGTGCAGACTCTTATTTGGGGGATCTGAGCTGAGATGGTGACGAGGAGCCCTGGGCTGGCAGGGGCTGACAGGGTGAGTGACAGTGACCCCTCTCTAACATCGCCATAGGCCCGACACAGTGTATTTTCTGCTCTTGTCCCTGCCTTTCCAAATGCAAACCACCTGCCTGGTGCAGACTACCATTTCCAGCTTTCTTCAGCTGTCATGGTATTAAGTGTAAAACAACAACAACATATATTTACTTCATGTTATTTACAAACTGTAATGTTCAGCGGGAAAACAAATTGAGATTTCTGGGCAAAGAGGAGGCATCTGATGTTCTGATTCACTTAGCCCATAGTTGCAGATGTCTTTGGAAGAGACAGAGTGGCCCTGCCTGGGGCAGGAGGGAAGGCTGTGAGGGACAGGGTGAAGGATGGGGAAGGGGGACCCAGAAGGCAGGAGGTGGGCAGTGAAGCCTTTAGTGTGGTGTTCCTGGGATCCAGCCTTCCCAGGTCAGAAGCACACCATCTGCTTGCAATAATGAACAGTGATGAGCAGTGGAAGCGCTCCTGTTGGTGAGCCCGGGCCAGAATTCAGCATGCACTCTGCAGTGTGTGTGTGTGCATGTGCATGCACGTGTGTGCTAGTTGGGGGTGCTATGTGGCCTACTCCTGTGTTGCTTTCTGAGAGATTGGACCTACCTTCTCCAGCACATATCAAGCACAGCTCTCATTTTCCAAGCTTCATGTAGTAGTGATGACACCTTCCCCTGAAGGGGAAGACAAAGAAGGGAGAGAAGGTGGAGGCAGGACATTTCAGTTTATGTTGATATAATCCCAGAATGACGGTATCCATCTCTCCCTCAAGCAGTTGCTTGTTTACCCTGGGATCTGAGTTCTCCTGAGGCACTAGAAAGCACAACATCTGCTTCTACCCAAACTTTGCCTCACCCCCAGGATCCGCCTCATGGGGCTGGACTCCTGACCTTGGCTGGCCTGCTCTGCACAAATCTAGGGCCTTTGTGGGTTCTGGAAGAGAAATCCTGTATGTCCTCCTGGAACTGAGTCGGTAAGAACAGAGGGGCTGTAGCGACCAACTAGTCTCCCTGATGGAAGAGCCCCAAACAAGGGAAGCTTAGGTTGATGGATGATGAACAGGGTCCTGGTAACATCCTGGAGCTCCTGGATGAGTCTGGGCATGAAGCTAGTTAGCCCTCAGACTTCTTATGTGGGGAAGGTAATAGATCTATTTTTCTCCTTTTTATCACAGTTCATGTCACTTGCATATGCCCTAAATGATGCAGCACTGACCAGTTTGGTGAATTGAACAGCTGAGTTGGGGGAGAAAGTGGCATAAAAGGAGGCCTGGAACAGAGACCCAAGCCTGCTGACTGGAGGCTGTTCCTGGATGATTGTTCAGAAAGCTGTGCATCTGCTGAAATGGGGCAGACAAGGCAGGGGATGGAGCATGGGATTGACCCCTCTGTGTGCACCCATCAATACTGTTGATGAGTAGAGGAGGGGAGAGTGCAAAAACTGGCCGTTTGTACCATTTTATGTCTGGGGACCTAGAGACCCAGGAAAAAAAGCATGGCTTGTCCAAGACCACACAGTGTGTTAGTGATGAATTCTTTAATTTTGCCAGGTCATGGAGTTGTTAGGGTGTTGAGGCTGGGAAACCTACTATGTTGGTGCATTCTCATAGAGCAGCAGACAGAACTAGGGCTGGGGTTGGGCTCAGGGGCGCAGCATTTAAAGGACTCGGGATCCTTGAGGTGCTACCCAGTTATAACTGCGCGCCCTCCTGGGATTCACTTATACTTTTTTAATGTTTATTTTATTTATTTTTGAGAGAGAGAGAGGAGAGGAGGGGCAGAGAGAGAGAGAGGGACTCAGAGGATCTGAAGCAGACTCCATGCTGACAGCGGACAGTCAGATATGGGGCTTGAACTCATGAACTGTGAGAGTGTGACCTGAGCCAAAATCGAGTTGGACGCTTAACCAACTGAGTCACCCAGGCGCCCCTGGGGTTCACTTTTAAAGTATGCCACTGCCAGCTCTCCTTTTATCCCCTCACATTGCTACCTGGCTCCATGTGGAGCTCACCCCCTCCTCCTGGCTTCTTGTCCTTCCCTCTGATTGAAGCAGAGCTTCATTGGTGGCTGGGTGTTAAGATGGCCCTGGTTGTGGATCTGGAAGGAAGCTGGCTATAGGCTGGTGGCCAGGCAACAATAGAAAGGGCTCTGCTCAGGGTAGCCTCCAACCCCTGGATGGCAAAAATGGGCACTCATGGAGATCAATCCATGGTACTTCACTCAGGATTACTCATGGGGGAAGGCAGTTTCTGCCTCTTGAAGTCTGAGTTTGTTGTCTCTGACCTTTTGAAAGAAATGACCAGGGGGCACCTGGGTGGCTCAGTTGGTTAAGCCTCCGACTTCAGCTCAGGTCATGATCTCATGGTTCATGGGTTCGAGACCCATGTCAGGCTCTGTGCTGACAGCCAGCTCAGAGCCTGGAGTCTGTTTTGGATTCTGTGTCTCCCTCTCTCTCTGACCCTCCCCTGCTCATGCTATCTCTCTCTCTCTCTCTCAGAAATAAATAAAACATTAAAAAATTTTTTTTGAAAGAAATGACCAAATATATGAATACATACATACACACGTGCACACAAGCACCCTCATGTGTACAATGCATATACATACACACTGAGACACACATGAACACACATGTACCCACACGCACAAGACACACACATGTTTACACATATAGACATAGGCACATACATATGTAAACACATATGCATACATGTAGACACACACATACACATACATATAGAGTGTGGTTGCCACTCTTTCTCCTCTCCCTCTGGAGCCAAAGTCTAGGTCCACTTCCTCCCACAGGAGGGAGTTGTGGACAGACTGGGGCTCTGCAAGCTTCAATGGTGCCCCCTCTTATTCGCAGGTTTGCTTTCTGAGGTTTCAGTTACCCACCGTCAACTGAGGTCCAGAAGCAAATGACATATGGCCATAAACTCAGTAGCAGCATGAGCAGTGTCACAGGGCCTGCATCCTACTGCTCTGTCTCCTCATCTGGGCCTTTTATCATCTTACATGATCACAAGAAGCATGTGTGCAGTGCAATGGGATATTTTGGGAGAAGGAGCAACCACATTCACCTAAATTTGATCAGTGTATTGTTAAATTGTTCTATTTTATTATTAGTTGTTAATCTCTTACTGTACCTAATTTAGAAATTAAACTTCATCATGCGATATGTACAAACAGGAAAAAACAGTGTATATAGGTTGTGGGACCACCGTGGTTTCAGGCATCTGCTGGGTTCTTGAGATGTACCTCCCATGGATGAGGGGGACTGTTGTGCTCAAGAGGTCAGTGATCCTGTTCCCCTCAGTGTTCCAAGCCTCTGCGTCCTTGCCTGCACCTTGGTGCTTCTGAGGTGTTTGGGTCCCCCTTGCAGAGGGTGCACAAGTCCATTTGTCTGCAAGGTCCCAGGAAGAACAGCTGCAGCCCCACTCTGTTGTCACTGCTGTCCCTTGGGCAAGTCACTGTCCTTCTCCCTGTCTCAAGCTTCTCCCAGCAAATGCTGGCTCCTCTCTGTGCTCCTGCCCATCTTTAATGTTCTCAGCTCTGACCCTGGCCTCTTCTCTTTCACAGCTGTCTCCTCACAGCAATTCTGGTTGCCTCAGGGCCAGGGACAGAATGGCCTCCTGTGAGGTCTGAGGTGCAGGAGTGGGGGGGGGGNNNNAGAGGGGCCGGTGGTGGGGGGGGGGGGGGGGGGGGGGGGGGGGGAGGAAGGAATACCTAACAGAGCCCCACCAGGGGAAGGGACCGGGGAGCATAAGAGCCCCAGGGGTGAGTGGGACAGGGCTGAGTGGAGGGGGACAGAGAGTGTTCAAGTTAGTTGCATCTGATTCCAAATCCTGCAAAGATACAATTCAGATGATTTCAAATCATCACATACAAGCGTTGTTGGCTTCTGAACTTTTCTTTTGCGACAAGAATAGAGTGTGTGTGTGTGTGTGTGTGTGTGTGTGTGTGTGTGTGCTGTGTGTACATGTTTTTAATCTCCTCACTCAAAAAGTTATTCACTCCTTCTAAAAGTAGAGGCCAAGCCGGTGATAAATTGCTGACTCCTTCAACATGAATATTGTTCAATTATTCACAGATGTGTTTGGCCTGACAAAAGCCTTTGCTTCAGCACATTTCTCCTGTTAACCGAAGGCATTCATGCTAATGTAGAATCAGCTATCATTAGCACAGACTTTCAGCAGCTCTCAGCTACTCCAATGTCTTCTTTCTTCACTCTATCATTTTCTCTTATGATTTAATTAGTGTGAGGCTGGAATCCTGGGCTCTGAATTTATCCAGGAAGCTGCACGGACGGAATTTTGACACCTGCTGAGTTCCTCAAGCTGGGTTGTCTGCTCTATTCTTCACCCACTAAACTCAATGTTGGGATGTTGGCTTTGCAGGTCTCCCCACACTGCCCTGTGGGGAGACCAGTTGGCCATGCCAGAATTCTGGATTTGGGACAGAGGCTTCTTACCGTAGGTGTGGCCTCACCTCTTCCCCTCTGGATTAGATGGATCCAGAGGGCTCTTCTTCAGGCAAGTCAGCTTTACCACCCTCATCCTACTGCCTTAGGGGTTGCCCGCATGATCTCCTCACATCCCAGCAGGACCAGGTACCTCAGAGATCATCAAGGGCAATGGTTTTCAAGCCTTTCATTTTTAGCAGTGTAATCATTTCAAAGGAAATTTTGTGCAGATGCTAAATGTCCAAGAGAGGAGAACAAAGCTACTCTGAAGGAAATAGAGGTGGTGCGACATGCTCCCTCTTCTCCTCAGACCCAGAAGCCCCTCTCAGGAGCTCCAGGTCTCTGCAAGCCCCAGCCTGAAATCCGTGACCAAGCAAAGCCCAGCTGAGAAAGGCTGTGACTTGCTCAAGATGAGATGCCAGTCACTGATGGAGCTGGACCAGGATGCAATGGCTCTGAGGGCTCTGTCAGTATTCTTTTCACCCCACTCCTTCTTTCAAGGCTCTTCCCAAATACCATCTCCTTCATTAAGGCTCTTTCTGGCCACTTACAATTTGTTTTGTTCACTTTTCACTCAACAAGTGTTTGCTGAGCTCCTCTGGTGTGTGAGACACTGCTTCCTGTTCTAGGGAAACAACAGGAGACAAAATATGTGAAAGTCTTTGCTCTCATGAAACTTATATTCTAATGGGGAGAGAGAAGAAAATAAACACATGAATAATTAGATAAATGGGGAGGGAAGGAATTCTATGGACGAGGTGGGGATTATGATTTGAAACAAGTGTTCTTTTACTGGAAAATGACATTTAAATGCTGGCTTGAAGGGGGTGCGAGGAAAGAACGTGTGAACATCTGACTGAAGAATGGCCCAGGGAGAATGGCGCAGAGGTAAGAATATATCCAGAGAGTCAAAGGAAGCGTGAAGGGGCTAGTGTGTCTAAAATAAAACATTCAAGGGGAGACCAGTAATAGGAAGCCAAAGAGGTAATAGAGCCAAATAATATGACCTCACAGGTCATTGTAAGGGTTTGGGCTTGCACTTGGGTAAATGGTGGGCCACTGTAATGGTTTGAACAAAGGCACCACATGAGCTGACTTGGGTTTTGAAAGGATGCATCTGCTGCAGTGTTGCAGAAAGACATAGGGATACACAAGTGGAAGCAGGGACAGTGCACTGTGGCAGTAATCTAAGTGAGACATGATGAAAACTTACACCTGTGTGCTGTTGAGTGTTCACATTCTGAATATTTTTGAGGGTAGAGCCAAAAAAATTTGCTGAAGGATTAGTTGTGAGCTAAGACAATAAAAGAATTGTCAAAGTTGCTTATGCAGTTTTTAGCCTGAGCAAAAAAGATGTCATTGACCAAAGTGGGGAATACTGAAAGAAACTGGATGGAGGGATATTAGAAGCTCAGTTCAGAAGTTACTTTCAGGCATCCGTCAGACATCCAAGCAACGAAGTGATGTGATGATTCTTTCCGCCTGTGATGTTTCCAACCTCTCATCCCCCAAAACACTATTGTAATTTTCTTCTTCTTTTCTTTTTTTGATGTTTATTTATTTTCAAGAGAGAGAGAGTGAGCAAACGAGCAGAGGAGGGCATAGAGAGAGGGAGACACAGGATCCTAAGCAGACTCTGGGATCTGAGCTGTTAGCACAGAGCTTAACACAGGGCTCAAACTCAACGACCACGAGATCATGACCTGAGCTGAAGTTGGATGCTTAACTGACTGTGACACCCAGGTGCCCTCTATTGTATTTTTCTTTGTGTTTTTTTAATATTTTTATTTATTTCTAGGAGAGAGAGAGACAGCGTGAGAAGGGGAGGGTCAGAGAGAGAGGGAGTCACAGACTGAAACAGGCTCCAGGCTCTGAGCTGGCAGCCAGCACAGAGCCCGACGCGGGGCTCGAACCCACGAACCGCGAGATCATGACCTAAGCGAAAGTCGGACGCTTAACCGACTAAGCCACCCAGGCGCCCCCCTATCGTAATTTTCAAAAGCAACTTGATCATATTCTGTGTGGGATTACAATTAATTTGTATCTGAATGTTGTTAGGACAATACAAGCATCCTGGGGCTGAGGACTTTATTCATCCTGGTGTTCACTGCTTTGGCACAGTGCTGGGCAGATGGCCTGTGTAATGAATGCTTGTTGTCATAAATTCAACCAACATTGTAGAAGAGTTACAGAATTAGAAGAGCAGTATGACATAGCCTAGTATCTTCCAAATTGTTTTCTGCTGCACATTAATCCCTTGGGATGTCCAATTAGAAAACCAACTCCATAGTCAAATAAGTTTAGGTAACTCTATATTCTACATCCTTGTCTCTGAGCTTTAGAGAGCAGAGTTGAATAATAAAAGGGATTTAAAAATCCTGCAAAAAAAATAAAAATCCTCTGAAACATATCTAACACTGTCGACCTCAGTGTCTCCTAATTACATCGGGCTACTGTATGTTTTCCTCAGGTAGCCCTTACAGTGTTGTATAGAACACACCATAGGATATATTGGGAAACAAAAATAATGCTGAAATTAAGAATCTGAAGACCCAGGTTTGAGCTCTCACAGTATGAGTTTAGACATCATTACTGGTCTGGGCTCTGCTTCCTCATCTAATGGAATCAAACTAGTTATGGCTCAAATGTGCAACATACAGATTTTAATCATTTCTTTTGTTTTTATTTCTCCTAGGGGTAGGGCTGGGTTTTAGCAACTTAATAAAGACCCTCGTGGTTTATATTTAGCATCTAATGGATCTCTTATGCTGCTTTCCCCAGCCTTCTCTCAGTTTCCCTAGGAGAAACTCATGCTACCCCCTAGCTATCTGGCCTCCCACCCCCAACACTAACATATGCCTCTGTCCTTAATCTCCAACTCTTACTTTCTCTCTAGGCATTCACTGCATTAGGCTCCAGAGCTCTCCTGCCTTCTCCTTACCTGCCCTAACCTAAATAAAGTGTGGAGGTCTGGATAGCGAGAGCTAGCTAATGTCTGCTAGGTGAACAGGTATCAACAGTTCAGACATCGCTTCTCCCAGGAAACCCCAATTTCTGTAGCCCTTCTGGAGATTAGTGCCTGGATCTAAAGAGGAATGTCTCTAATGGTAAGACCTTCAAGAGTGGGGCAACGTGAGTGCATGTGGGTCCTCTGATCCTCCATAGCACACTAGAAAGGATACTACCATTTTTATCTGTGCATAGGAGCCTTGTTGGTATGTTAAGAGACCTGGCAAATGAAGTCTGTGGAGGACAAGAATGAAGAAAAGATGTTTGGAAGAACTCTCCTTAGTGTAGCTTACCTAAACATGCTGGATTTTAAAAAAATGTCTTTCAAATGCATGAATGAACTGGTAGGAAAGTAAGGGAATTCCTCAGAGACCAGGTGTAAGAAAGTGAATTAATCTAAGCTCCGGAGCAGGCATGTGTCCTTTTAGATTTCCTACAGATTATACCTGTAGGAAATAAGAGAAAGGGGGCTGGAATCTAAGCAAAGTGGGAATACCCATACATACATAAAGCTGGGGTCCCTCAGTGGGTGACCTAAAAAATTACCCACCCCACAAAGGGAGAGGATGAGAAAATATTCCCTTAGGGTCTGGGTGTTACAGAATAAAAGAACATATTTCCCCTGAGAACTCTTACCCACAAACCTTCCCTCATGTAGGCTTGGTGTCTGAATTTATATTACATGTGACCTAAAAAACTGTATTCTGAAAATTTAGTTTTAAGTAGTCCCAGGTTAGTAGTGCCCCCAGGCATTTGGAAGAAACAAATATAAACAGTCTCTGGAGAAAAACTCTAAATGCAGGACTGGAGAATTCCCTCAGATAAAGATCTTAGGAACATGAACTCACAATGAGAAAGCAATAAGCACATGGGTTCACAAACCACTGTTAGCAAGAGTCAGCAGAAACAACCAACTACAAAATTAGAACCACAAAGACTGCAGATATTGGAATTGGCAGATAGAGAATTTAAAGCCAGGATGTAAATAAGCCTTGGAAATAAATAAAAGTATGTTAAAAAACAAATCATGAGATTATAAAAATCAGTCAGAGAGATTTAAAAAGGAGTCAAACAGATATTCTAAAAATGAAAAACCTTTATAAATAAAATTAAAACGCAGTGGGTAGTCAAAGAGAGGGTTGGTGAACAGAAAGATAGATCTATGAGAGAGTTTCAGAATCATGGATGGCACAATGAGATCAGTATTTCTACTTAAAAAAAGAGGCAAAAGAGAGAAGGGAGAGCCGCATTTATTATGTGTTAAATAATGACTGAGAACTTCTCAAATTTGACAAGAGATACCAAGGCTTAAGTTCATTAAATCCACATCTAGGTACACCATATGAAACTACAGGATACCAAGAAAAAGAGATCTTAACAACAGCCAGGAACAAAGGACAAATTACTGCAAAGGAATGAAAATTATGCTGACAGATAACTTCTCTGTGCTAACAATCAAATGCAGAAACTAGGGGAAGGAGCTCTTCAAATTTTGGAAGGAACATGACTGTCAACATAGAATGCTACATCTAACAAAGCTTCTTTTATGAATGAGGAGAATTAAAAGAAATTTTCAGACAACCAAAAACTGGGTGTGCTTAATGACAATGGGTTTTACTAAGAAAATTTCCAAGAGTTCTTAGGAAGAAGGAAAATGATTTCAAAGGGAGGGCCTAAAATATTACAAGAATTGGTGAATACAGGAAATAATAAGTGGGTAAATCTAAATGAACATTGACTATATAAAACTATATTACTATGCCTAATTGGTGGAATAAAAAAAAATCAGTAAAAATCCTGAACAATTACTTGTAAGTCAGGATTGAAGTGGTTGGATTTAAAGCCTTCTAAGATCCTTGTTTTTTTGAGAGAATTAGTAAAGATAATAATTTATGTAGTAGTGCAGTTGTAGTTCATAGTCTCAGTGACCTCAAACTCATGCTGACAGCATCCCACCTCTGATGCACCATGTTCCTTTTCTCTCTGTGCTGTGAGCACTTCTCCAAAGCTGTGGGTGACAGCAGGCCCATGTGCAAGAGAAGTACAGAGGTTTGGGTGAGTTATTGGGCAACTCCCAACCAATGAATAATATAAGGTTATAGATAACTGCTCACATTTCCCATCGTACAGATGGATAATTATAGAATTCATTTATCATTCTCCTCAGAAAATGTGGTAGAATCAATCTCCCATTTGCCATGGCAATGACCTTATAAAGACATTTATAGGGGCTTTCTTTCTTCCCTCTCTCCCCATCTCTTATTCCTGCTTCCTTAGGTCACCTGCCAAATATGCTATCCACCTCCAAGGCCTTGTCTTAGATTCTGTTAATCTAGGAGCTCAAACTAAGACAATTAACTTTTCACTTTAATATCTAATTTAACTTAATTTGTTAAACTTAATTTAACAAATTTAACAACTATTAAAAGAATAAAAATAGAGTGAGTAACTCCTAAAACCAATATAAGGAAAAATGGAATGGAAGGGAAATTCAGTTAATCTAAAAGAAGGAAGAAATATTTTTTTTTTGTTTAAGATGGTAAAAATGAACCCAATGTATGAGAAATCACAATCAATGTAAATGGACTAAATGTTCCAGTTAAAAGATAAAGATCACCAATTGCATTCATTCTCTCTTTTTTTTAAAAAAATGTAACATTTATTTATTTTTGAGAGACAAAGAATGAGCAGAGAAGGGGCAGAGAGAGAGGAAGACACAGAATCCAAAGCAGGCTCCAGGCTCTGAGCTGTCAGCACAGAACCCAATATGGGTGGGGCTCGAACCCACAGACCATGAGATCATGACATGAGTCAAAGTCGGATGCTTAACCAACTGAGCCACCCAGGTGCCCCTCACCAACTGCATTTAAAAGCACAGCATAGAGAGGGGAAAAAAAAAANGGTAAAAATGAACCCAATGTATGAGAAATCACAATCAATGTAAATGGACTAAATGTTCCAGTTAAAAGATAAAGATCACCAATTGCATTCATTCTCTCTTTTTTTTAAAAAAATGTAACATTTATTTATTTTTGAGAGACAAAGAATGAGCAGAGAAGGGGCAGAGAGAGAGGAAGACACAGAATCCAAAGCAGGCTCCAGGCTCTGAGCTGTCAGCACAGAACCCAATATGGGTGGGGCTCGAACCCACAGACCATGAGATCATGACATGAGTCAAAGTCGGATGCTTAACCAACTGAGCCACCCAGGTGCCCCTCACCAACTGCATTTAAAAGCACAGCATAGAGAGGAAAAAAAAAAAAAAGAGAGAGAGAGAGAGAGAGGCAAGCCAAGAAACAGACTCTTAACTATAGAGAACAAATTGATGGTTACCAGAGGGGAGATGGGCTGGGGCATGGGTGAAATAGGTGACAGGGATTAAGGTTGTGATGAGCACTGAGTATTGTAATAAGTGTTGAATCATTAAATTGTACATGTGAAACTAATGTACACTTTATGTTAACTGACTGGAATTTAAAAACTTAAAACCATAAAAACAAAACAGAACAAAAATAAAAGCATAGCAAAACAAAGTCCAGATACATGCCACTTATAAAATACATACCAAAATCCAAAGATCTAGAAAGGCTGATATCAAAGGATGGGGGAAAAAGTCATACACCAGGCAAATGCTAAAGGAAAGTTAGGATTATATGAATATACACACATATATACACACACACACACGTACATACATATATATATATGGAATCAGAAAATGCAATTAAAATGCTATTCATGGTAGGAAAACAAAATATAATGTACACAGGGATAATAAAAGCACATATATGTATACAAACACACACATATCTATATCATATCTATATCTATATCACATATAATAGCCTTTAAGGATAAAAACGTTCTTAGAGATTTAAAAAATCTTCACTATCCATTGATAAAAGCTTCAGTTTACTATTCTAAATCTGAATGTATCTAATAGTGTAACTTCAGAATATGTACAACAAAAATTGATCCAGCTATAAGGACAAATTGACAAATTCACCATCTAAGTGGGAGATTTTAACATCCTTCTCTCAGAGACCAATAGGTCAAACAGATGAAAATCAATAATAACAGAGACAATATGAACAACACATTTAACAAGCACAATTTAAAGGATGTATGTAGAACACAGCACCAATAACTGGAGAATACACATTCCTTCCAAACACACATAGAACTATTCCTAAAAATTGATCAAGTACTAGGTTGAATGCATTTCAAAGAATCTGTATCTAATAGATATTCTTATGCAACAATGAAATTACATTAAAATAAAAAAGAGAAAATATAACAGAAATTAGAGAAATTCTATAATGAATGTATAGTGAAAAAATAACAGTGAAATTATAAATCAAAGCTTGTGGGATACAGCTAAATTGGTGCCTACAGATGAAATAATGGCTTCAAATACTTCAAATATTATAAAGAAAGAGAACTGGGGGCACCTGGGTGATTCTGTCGGTTCAGCATCTGGCTCTGATTTCAGCTCAGGTAATAATCTCAGTTTGTGAAATCGAGCCCTGTGTCAGGCTCTGTGCTGACAGGGCGGATCCTGCTTGGGATTCTCTGTCTCTCTGTCTCTCTCTCTACCCACCACAGGTTGTGCATGCATGTACATGCCTTCCCTCTCTCTCTCTCTCTCAAAATAAATAACCATTAAAAAAAAGAAAGAGAAGCTGAAAAAAATTAGCAGTAATACATCCAACTTTAAAACATAGAAAAAAGTAATAGAAAAAACTCAAAGATGTAAGGAAATAGTAAAGGAGAAGTCAAAAATTAAGGAAATGGAAAACAGATTCAATAGAAAGGAGCAAAAGAGGTATACATTTTTTCTTTGAATATCCTAATAAAATTGACACATATCTGCAAGATTGATCATGTATGACAGTAAAAAGGAACAAATAAACAATATTAGGAGCAAAAAGGAGCTCTGCATTGAGGCAACTGAGATTAAAAAATTTATGCTAATAATTTCAAAACTCATACAAATTACGTAAATTCCTAGGAAAATTTTTAAAAAACACTAAAATTGACTCAAGAAGAAATGATTCTATAGCCATGAAGGGCATTAATTCAACATTTAGAAATGTCTCTTCAAAGAAGGCACCAGTCACAGATAGTTCTATAATAAGTAAGGTAAGGTGTACAAAGCTTTCAAGGAACAAGTAATTCTAACCCTACATAATGTTTTAGAGAGTCACAAAGAGGCCAGGATGGCCTCCATACGAAATCCTAACAAAACCAGTATAAGAAAGGAAAGTTACAGAACAATTTAACTCATGGCTTTTTCTGCAAACATCCTAAACAAAACACTAGAAAAGTGAATCTAAGACCAAAGATAACAGCTTATGACCAAGTTTATATTGGTCCAGGAATACAAGGTTAGTTTGACATTTTAAAAAAATGTAGATTTAATTTACCATGGTAACAAATTGAAGCATCTGATAAAAAAAAGAATCACAACAAAAGTCTTAGCAGACTCAGAATAGAAGGAATATTCCTTATCCAGGTACACTATATCAACCTGAAGTTTATAACCAACATTATATTAAGTGGCTAAATATTTTGTTGTTGTTGTTGTTGAGGACATACTTTCCCTCTGCTGTGTGCAGGGCCCAGAATTATTTGGGGTGTGTCGACCAAGATTGTTGGTTGAAAAGGCAGAATATTGACCCTGGTTGGCTTATATCAAAAGGAAATTTGTGGGAAGGATGCTGGGACCTCATCAAAACCATAGGTGGTCAGGTGGCCAGACTGAGGAATCATGAGCTAGGGGAGCACAGAAGAGCCGGACAGGACTGCTCTTTCTCCTTCTCTCCCTCCTTTCTTTCACTATCCCTCTCTCCTTCCCTCCCTCCCTCCCTCCCTCCTTCCCTCCTTCCCTCCTTCCCTCCTTCCTTCCTTACTTCCTTCCTGCCTTCCTTCCTTCCTTCCTTCCTTCCTTCCTTCCTTCCTTTTCCTCCCTCCCTTCTTTCCTTCCTTCCCTCCCTCCCTTCTTTCCTTCCTTCCTTTCTCCCTCCCTGTCTTCCTTCCTTCCTTCCTCCTTCCCTCCTTCCCTCTTCAGTGGCTAAATATTAAAAGCATTCCCTTTGAAGTTAGAAACAAGAAAGGATTCTTGCCACTAATACTTCCACAATAAACTGGAAGCCCCAGCCAATGCAGTACACCAAGAAAAAAACACGTAAGGACTAGAAAAGAAGAGGCAGTATTATTAGCAAATAATATGACAAAAATCTCAAAATAATCTGCAAAGAATGATTAGAATTACTAAGAGAATTTAGCAAGTTGTCAGGTTTTGATTAATATCAATATCAACTGTATCTGTATATTATGGAAAGAATCAGAAAATGCAATTAAAAATGCTACTCATGGTAGGAAAACAAAATATAATGTACTTAGGGATAACAAAAGCAGAGCTTGTATAATGGTTATTGTGGACCATGCACTATTTTAAACATTCCTTTTATATTAACTTATGTAGTGCTTATAATAACACTGTGATGTAGGTGCTATAAATTACTCTCATTTTACAGCTGTGGAAATTGATAACCAGAGAGATTATGTAAGTTGTTCATATTTTGTGGTTAGTAAACTTCAGAGTAGGAATTCAAATGAAACATCTGTTTTCAGAGTATGTGCTCTTAACTACTATCCTACAATTTCCTTTTTGGGAAGAATTGCAAAACTTAATGGAAAGACTTCAAAAAGGATTTAAATAAATAGAAAGGCATACCATGCTTATGGATGAGATAACAATATTATAAAGATATCAATTCTTCCAAAATTGATCTATATACTCAATGATAGGATTTTCATGGATCTTGACCAGTTAATTATAAAATTTATATGGATTAACAAAGGGTCAAAAAGAGTCAGTGCATTCCCAAAAAGTAAGAACAAGAGAGGAGAAGGATATTTGCCCTATCAGATAACAACATAAAATGTTAATACTATAAAAATAAAAAAGAGGGTTTGGCACAGGGAAAGACATAATGAAAAATTCTGTAAATTGATCCTTGCATGTGTGGAAATGGATAGGTGACGAGTGAATCAGACAGGGGAAAAGATGAGCTTTTCAATATGTGGTACTGTTTATCTAGATGGAAAATAATAAAAATGGGTTCCTACTTCACACTATACACAAAAATTAATTCCAAATGGATTAAGGTCTTAAATGTGAAAGGCAAACCTTTAAGACTTTCAGAAGAAAATGTGAAAGAAACCCTAATGATGAATAAAAAGATGGCAAAAGCAGAGTACATTGAAATTAATAACTTCTAATCATGGAAAACAACAGACACCAGAAAGGCAGAGAACAGACTGAGAGAGGAGATTTGCAGTATGCATAACTGAAGCTGGTTCAGGATCCAGAATATAGTAAAAAAAACTTCTATAAATAAATAAGAAAAACATTAACAGCTCAAAGGAAAGTGGAACAAAAGATCTGAGCAGAAATTTCACCATAGAGTGGGAACACGCAATCAGCATATCAAAAGATGCTCAACCTCTATAGGAATCAAGGAACACACATTAAAATCATATTGTGATATAATTTCTTACCATCTAAATAAATAATAATCAGAATGTTTGAAAATCCCAACTTTCCTACACTGCTGGTGGGAGTATAAATGGCTACAGTCACCTTGGGAAACAACTTGTCATTACCTCGTAAGGTAAAACTACGAATAGCCAACAATTCCACTCATACATATCTAGAGAAATTCTTGCAAATGTGCATTAGGACAAAGGTACAAAGATGTTAACAGCAGCATTGTTCTTAATGTTACAAAACTAGAAACTACCCAAATGTGCATTGACAGCAAGATGAATAAATAAATTTTGATATGCTCATAAAAGGAATACTATACAGTGATGGGAATGAGTGAATTACAGCTCAGTGTTCCCTACGCAAGAATCTCAAAATGATAATATTGAGCCCAAGAAACATTTGCAAAAGAATAAATAGGGTATAATTCTACTTATATAGAGGGAAATCAGGAAAAAACTAAACATTATTTTGTTCAGGAGTTACAGATATAGCCTGTAAAACTATAAAGTGAGGCGAGGTAATGGTGAACATAATTCAATGTAGTAGTCTCTCCTGGGGAGGAGGTAGGAGAATGTGAATTGAGAAGAGACATACAAGGGGAGGGTCTCCATGACACCAGTTACATTCTATCTCTTAATATGGGTAATGACTACAGGTTGTTGTATTTTGTTATTTTATTATTTTTATGCTTTAACCTTTACATATACTTTGTAAATGATACATTTCCCAGTTTAAAAAGAGGAAACATGTCTATGGAGAGACTTTCTATTTCAACTTTTTTCATGTTTATTTATCTATTTGGAGAGAGTGCATGCAAGGAGGGGAGGGGCAGAGAGAGAGGGGGAGATGGAGAACCCCAAGCAGGCTCCACACTGTCAGTGTAGAGTCCAATGTGGGGCTCAAACTCACCAACCGTGAGATTATGACCTGAGCCCAGACCAAGAGCTGGAGGCTTAACTGAGCATGAGGTCATGACCTGAGCCACACAGGCACCCTGATTTCTATTTCAGATTGTGAAGTTTTGCCATACACCTTCCACAAGCTCCTGAGAACATCACAAAAGGGAAAATAGAAAAATTTGCCCATGTTTAACAAAGCAAGAGACTTCCCAAAGCCTCACAATGAAGTATGAAGTGTCAGGGTCAGGGTCAAAAATGAACCGAGCAGAGGAAGTATATTGAAAGCTGATGCTAGCCACCTTGGACTATGAGTGGGAGGCAGACTTCCCCAAAGACCAGTGTCTCCAGTCTGAAAGACTAGCCTTTGGTTAGAACAATGAGACAGATGGTTGTGACCTGGCCCTAGGAGATGTGGGGGTGTCCCTGTAGAGCAGGTGGCATGATTCTGCAGAAAGCGAAAGCAAGGGGAGCAGAAGGAGAAGGAGATAGCAGGTCATTTCTATAATGAAATTATTGACCACCTGGCTGTCTCTCCCAGCTGACTGATTAAACACAGCGAGCCGAAAGGGAAAGGAGGCAGTGCGGAAAGCCCATATTCCTGTTACTGGGACAGTGTGCCTATTCTGCAGCTGCTGAGTGTGTGGAGTGCTATGGTCCACAGTTGCCCTTCTCCAGAGAATTTCTCATCCAGAGATGCCTGGGAGGTTACACCCTAACCCTGGTTTGGGGTGGGGCACTCAGCTCCTAACCAACCGGCTGATGTGAGAGAACCCTCATACTGGACCATTATGGATCCTGCTCCAGGATCAGGCAGAAGTGAGACTCCAGCTAAGACTACATCCTTTGCTCTATCCAACCTCTTCTGCTTCCTTTATAGGTCCCTTGCATAAAAATTTCCTTTTGGAGCACGTGGGTGTTCACTCAGTTATGCTTCCAACTTTGGCTTAGGTCATGATGTCATGGCTCATGAGTTTGAGCCCTACTTTGGGCTCTGTGCTGACACCTCAGAGCCTGGAGCCTGCTTCAGAGTCTGTGTCTCCCTCTCTCTCTGCCCCTCCCCTTCTCACGCTCTCTGTCTCTGTCTCTCAAAAATAAACATTTAAAAATTAAAAAAAAAAGAATTTCCTTTCTAGTCTCTGCTTTGAGGGTACCCTATGTGTATAAATTACACTGATTTTTTGAAGCTCTTGTTTCCACCTCCACTTACAGTACTCTTTAGCAAGTAATTAACCTCATTTGTATATACTTTATTATTTTATTAAAAGAACAAATACAAGATCTTTGCATAGGAATAATAAATAAAGATGAAGTAGGGTAGAGAAGGATAAAAAAGTAGATGAAAAACATACCGGTCAAGAGGAATGAGTGAAAAACTACAAAAAAAAAAAAAACTTGATAAATACTAGGTCCCAACCATATGAAATTGTTGATATTTGAGCATTATTGACTCACAAAAATACAATTTCATGTGGGGTCATTTGAATAGGTGTCCAGATTCTTACAGAAGTTACAGGCAATATAATCTCTCTAAAATATAGCTCAGGGGCGTCTGGGTGGCTCAGTCAGTTAAGCGTCTGACTTCGGCTCAGGTCATGATCTCACGGTTCGTGGGTTCGAGCCCCACAGCGGGCTCTGTGCTGACAGCTCAGAGCCTGGAGCCTCTTTCAGATTCTGTATCTCCCTCTCTCTCTGACCCTCCCCTGCTCGCGCTGTCTCTCTCTCTCTCTCAGAAATAAATAAAAAACATTAAAAAAAATTTAAAATAGAGCTCAAAAAGTAGATGGTTCACAGAAAAACAATCAGACAACAGAAAGAAATGGCAAGTACGTTAGTAGAGCTACTGAAGAAAAATGGAAGATAAAGCAGTAACGTTACAGAGATGAAAGTCACATTAAAAGCAATAAAAATAGGATGAAACTAACTGAAAACAATGACAAAGTAGCTTGAAGAAATCATAATAAACAAGATGGAAAAGTGAAGTGATATCATCATGATTATAGAGAAGGTAATAGATACTGTTGTCTTTAAAAGGGTTCCCTGTAAATAGGCTCCCAGGTGCAGCACCGATGCAGGCTTATTGGCGTATTCTCTGGCAATGCCTCTAAGGCGGGGAGAGAGGCAGGTGTGGCCAGAGGAAAGCTGACCGGTGATGTGGGTGCAGCTGAGGTCTAAGGGGATTCCACATGGAGCCCTGGAACAGGATGGCCCTTCAAAGTTGTCCTGAACTGAAAGAAAAAGGCTAAGCCTTTGCTTTCCCTCATTATTCCAGCCCATCATTGGCCATGGGTTGGTGAATGAGTCGGTTTCCTATGGCTGAGAGCTCGTCCCACTGAGGGAGGGATGCAGCTCTGAGCTCTCAGCAGCCAGGGGTAGGTGCTTTGGCTGGTGGAGCGCTACAGAGTATACTAGATCCACCTCTTGCACCACTCAGGTCCACTTGCTTCTCCCGGTAAGTCTGCTTCTTCTGGGAACAGTTTCTTCAGGATTCTTGCTGGTCTGGTTTCTACTGGGTCATGTGACACAAATAGCAAAGGCTGCAGGCACTGCAGCTTTAACCGTGTTGGAGAATCCCTTCCTGTCCTGGGCACCACTCAGTCAGCAGCCCTCTATGTCACCCAGGAAATGGGTTGAAGAGGCAGTCTCCCAAACTCAAAGTAGTCTTTCTTAGTTAGGGATATTATGGAATACAATAATTGCCCTTTGCTTCTGAGAGAGTCAAGCCTTTCCAAATCCCTGGGCCCTAAAAACTGTACTGAATCTCAGAAGGGTGTATCACTCTGTAGAATGCATGGATCCCACAAAGACCTCGAGGGTACTTGGTGCTTCCTGTCCCTCTATCATCATTGATAGAATGGATGTCTTTGGTGTTCTGCCACTCATGCGATCTGATCTCTGTTACTGGTCTGCTCAGTAGGAGGGAGGGTGGTGGTAGACGCTGAAAGGGGTAAGTGTTATCTTGTACGGCCTTGGTATCATTGAGGCTCCTGCATGATGGGCAAACAAGACAGATTCACTGGTAATAACAGAGTGGGATACCTGTGCATGCCCAGCATGTTCTGGGGAATCTGGGAGTTCAGAATTCTCAAATGTAAATATTGAGATACTTCCCATCCCAAGTCTCAGGGTCCTATGCCTTCCCTGTTAGGGCCTTCTTTGGCTGAGCCCCTGAGCCTGGTTCTCCACTCAGTTTGCCCAGCAGCTGCAATCAGTTAGGCTTTTCTTAAATGCCACCAAGGAAACCCTCTGGCTTTCACATTTGTTCCTGAGTGGGTGGTAATGCACATGGAGCTATCATCGCTCTTTAATACATCAGTGACACTCAGCTACCCATTCACTTGTCCTTATAGTCACCACTTACATCATACCCTCAAGCCTCTCCGTCCACCAGTATCGTTTCCTCAGACAACTAATTAAACCATATCCCTGACATGTTGCTCTGTGTATCTTATCTTCGAAACCCGAGGAAAGGCTGTTAATTTTATCATGTTAGTTTTGGCCCATTATACCAAGCTGACAAGATCTTGAATCTTGATTTCTCATTCACTGTGTTATCCTCCCAGTTTTATATTATCTTTGTTCAATTTATTGATAAAAATATTAAACAAGACTGGGTCAATGTTGATAAAGTTGTTGAACAGGACAAGAGTAGAGACAGGTTCTTGAGGCATGCCATTAGGAACCATGCCTCATTAGTCTCACTAATTCAACAAATATTTATTGAATACCTAATATCTGCTGGGCAACCTGTGTTACACTGGGGATATAATGATGAACAAGAAATGCCTCCTGACCATAAGCTCCTTATGCTTCTCCCTATAGGTTTACATCAATCAATTTATTTACTGTTGTGTCCTAGGGCATTCAGCTAGGTTGTAAATATACCAAAATGTACTATAATCTAGCCTTGTGGTTCTTGGAAATTTTAATTTAATGGATCAGTAAAAATATTAACACAGATAAGAAGGGGTGATACAGGGTTTTTTCAACTAGTAATTTTGTAAAATAAAGATATTATTAAAATTCTAATAACTTATTTCATAATACAGAGGACAGCTCCTGCCCTTATGGAGTTTACAATCTAGTGAGAGCCAGACTTTAAAGAAACAAAGGAATGAAATACAAAGTACAAGTCATGAGACTCGTCAGAGGAAACAAATCAGGCACAAGAGTGGAGAACAATGGAGGCAGCCAGAAAAGGCCTTTCCAAGAACTGGCATGTTAGCTTATACATGGATGGGTGGGAAGGAGCTGGTCCTCTGGGTGGGAATCTGGGAGAGCGCAGCATGCGGGAAACTGCTGCTGGGGAGGCTGGTGTGTGTGAAGAACTGGAAGGAGGCTAGTTGAGCTGAGGCTGTAAGAGGAGGAGGAGCCTCCAAGGCTGCAGGTGGGAGAGTGTGGGGAGACAGGTAGGATTAACTCTGAGTGCCCATCAGGACACTCCACATGTTACTGGCAACCATTTAGTGAGTGGCTCTGCTCCCCTCAATGGGAAGGCTGTGCTGACCCCAGTTTCCCACAGGACCTCCAGATGCCATAGGCACTGGGCTGCTGGCTTTCTCTGTGGTAGCATGCAACTGCCCTGAGCATCCAACCTCCTTCAAGGTCACTTTCACAAGAGCCTTTTAAAAAAGGGGGTGGGGGAACTCAGAGAGGGTGGGGTCCCTTTCCTAGGCATGGCTCAGGATATAGATCAACTGGAGTACTCCACGGCACAGAGTCAGAGTCTCTACCCATGAGTTCTGGCTTGCACTGTGTGGTTAGCTTGTGCCCTTCTTTCGACCAAGAGGTTGGCTGAAGTCAGAGCATGTGGGGCTTGCTAAGCCACAATAAGGAGTTTGGACTTTATTCAAGATACAAAGGAAGTCATTGAAAGGTTTCTAGCAAGGAAGTAAAGCAATCTGATTTACATTTTAAAAACCTCACTCTGCTTGCAGTGTGGGGAATGGATTATATGAAGACTTGAGTTGGAGCAGGGGGACCAGTTGGCGGCTGTTGAATTAACTTGGATGAAAGAAAGAGGCTTGAACAAGAGAGTTCACATGGGGAATTGAGAGAAGTAAACAGACTCCAAATACATTTAGGAAGTAAAATGATAAGACTTACTAATTGATTAGATGTCAGTATAATGTGCCAGAAGAACTCAAACATAATGCCCAGGTATCTGGCTTAAGCCACTGGGTAAATGGGGTTCCATTTACAATGATGGGGGAGGGGGAAGAACACATAATTTTAGGGGAGAAAAGAATGGAACCCTTTCATAAATGTGAAGGTTGAGATATTTGTGAGGCATTCAAATGATATGTCAACTGGGCTATTGGATATATTGATCTGGAGTCCAAAAGAGAGGTTCAGACTAGAGATATAAATTTTGGCATATTTATTGTATACATGGGATTGAAGAGAATATGGAGAGATAAAAGTAGACAGCAGTATAGAGTCCTAGAGGATGTTAATATGGGATGTCAGAGGAGAGGGAGATAGGAAGAGGGAGTGAGGGAAAGGGGAAAGAGGAGAGGAAAAGAAAAGGGAGAGAAGGAGAAGGGAGAGAGGGAGAGGGAGGAAGAAGAGGGAAAGAGAGGGAGACAGGAGAGGACTGAAGAGGAGAAAGAAGACAAAATGCAGGTTTTTAAGGAACAGGAGATACCAGGGCATTTTTTTTGTAAGCCATCGGAAATGATGCAGAGAGAGTGTTTGCTGGAAAGAAAGAATTAACTGCAAGAGTGAAGTTGGTGGTCCATGTTAATGGATCATGTCTTTTCCTAATGTTTTTAAGGAAAATAGACAATGTGTCTGTCTATTCTTTGAGACTTTAAATATATAATTAGAGGCCATCTCCTCCCAATTGCATGTTCTTTCAGTCCTCTGTGATGAAACTGGCCTGAATCTCAAACCCAGAGCTCATTGAGAGTGTATGGGGATGTTTTTCTCATCTCACAGTCTTTGGCCAGTGTCTTGGACTGATAATTGCTCCATCTTTCTGATGAAGAGAGAGGCGACACAGGGACTGAGTGGCAACACCTGTCTTGTGTCTTTGGGTGACACTGCACTATTTGCCTCGAGCAGGTTACTTCCTTGTCCTATTCATACAAATGTATGTGAGAGAACATTGGTGTTGTCCTTTCCAATGTCACCTCAGCTTATTATTAGCTGTGACCTCTAGATGCTGTTGTTATCAGTATATACCACTCTGGCATTTCTCCCTGGCGATGTGCCCATCTGTAGTGATTATTCTGGCTGATTCCTCAACACCTATTATATCCATTACATCCTAGGTGATTATCTGAGTATAATTTTATGAAACAATTCTCACTAGTGATCGGTTTAGAGATAGCTGTATTATCCAATTTCATCCAGCCTGAGGGTAAAGCCAGCACACAGAGAGTATAGGACTGAGGGAGTCCTGGGAAGTATCCCTCTCAGACCATGCCTGGAGCCCCCTCCTAATAAACTTTTATGTTTCTTTCCTTTAAGTTAATTTGAGTTGCTGCTTCCTCTGTTTTTCAAAGTCATCCTTTTTCTAACACCTTTCTTTGACACCCCCCACCAATGACATCCTTTTGAAATCTATATTCATTAAAGAGCTCTCTGTGAAGATGCATTGATTTCTGTAGATGTCTCCATGTCTTTTTAAACACTATTAACTATAATTGCATCCCAAGAATTTCTGGTAGTTTGGCCTCCCAACATCTTTCAGTGTTCTAGTGTGATAAAATTTCAGACATTCAGTATTTTAGATAATCTGTCTTGTTATCCCCATAGACTATTGAAATGTGTGCTAGAATCATTGTTTTGCTATCTAGACTTCTTTTCCTCAGACTGCGCATTGCACCAGATGCAACGTGAAATCTCTTGGGCTGTGACACATCTTGATTTTTGGTTTGGAAATACGGTCATTGTTCTTTAAGAGTCTGTCCATGGCACCCATCTGAAGGTTTTGAAACCTACATTTCAAAAGTGACATGTCTGACTATATCTAATGCTTCTTTCATTCACAATAATAACCTCCAACATGACACGGTCCCTTTCTCCCAAGTTTCCCGTCACTTCTACTTTACCAATTTGTTCTTCCTTGTTGTTCAGAATTAAGTCCAGAGTAGCAGCTCCATTCTTACATCCTTTTCTTTCTACGAGACGAAACTGTCAGCGCCGTGCGTCAGGTAGCTCAATTGGGATGAACCCAGGGGACGTATTTGTGGTAATTCACATGCCTGGAAGAAAAGAGTTTGATGTGAGCTTCAGATCAGCAGAGAAATTGGATTTATTTTGGACACTGTATCAGGAGGAAAAGGACCAAGCCACTGGGAGAAATTGAGGTGATTGAATAGACTGGACCAAGGCTAAAGGCTGTGTTCATTTTTTTCAAGAAATGAAACACTGGCTCTAGGAGACACTGTGTCTGCCTTAGGAAGACACTGTATAGTGTTGGCAGATCCGAGGAAAGATGCAGGTCACTTGTGTTTGGACTGGCAGATGTCAGCATAAGATGGAGCCATGGAAGGAGTGCATGTTGCTAGCCACTTGCCTGATGTTTTCATGGTGAGCCAGGCAGATCTTGCTGGCAGAGAGGAGAGTGGTGTGTTGTCAGCCAGCGGCAGAGGGCAGGAGTGTTGGAGGCATAGCACCACTTTCTGTACAAGGGGTAAGAAGCAAGAGAATGGGGTGGATTCTAGGGTCAGTCAGACCTGGGTTAGAGTATGCCTTGGGTGGGTAAATTACTGGACCTTTTTGCATATCAGTATCCTGTTCTGTAAGATATGGATAATAGCACCTGCTCTGTGGGTTGGTGAGGTATGGAAAGCACTTAATACAGAACTGGCACAGAATAAAGACTTAATAAATGAGTAGGACACAGGCCAAAGAAGAGCAGACTCCACTTGGGGTCAGAGGATTCCTGATGAGGTCTACAGGAAGTGGGAAAATGAAACCTGGAGTACACAAAGGAGAGAAAAAATAGGCAGGAATGAGAGGGGCTTCAAACAGAGTGGAGGACAGTAATGGCATCCAGAAATAGGCCTAAGGGACAGCTGCACATCGAGACCGTCCATGACCAGCACCACAGTGCAGAGCTAACACCTTCTGTGTCAGACAGGGTTGCAGATAGATAACAGTGCCAACCCTCAATAAGCTTACTTTCCAAGGAACAGCTTTCTGGTCAGCTATGGACATCTTACTGCAAAGAGAAAACATAGAAAAGGGGAAAGGGAAGAAATTAATGTTTGAATTTATTATGTATATAAGTATTACTGGCTTAAGCGAGCAGTACCTATCATTGGAAGGAAAAGTTTGAACAGAGGTCCTGGGTCTGTGCTCAGCTGGCAATGCATGCGAACCTTGGGCCCCTGCGCACATAGGTGGCTGTCTAAGCGGCTGTGCAGACCCAGGTATAACTATAAAGGGTCTCATATACATAGGGAACTTACAGAAATTTTGCCAAGAGCTTTCAGGAGAAAGCCATTGAAATAATGTTAGTAATTCCAGGAGCTATCCCACACAGGGAGCATATGTCCCAGAGTGAACCAGAGACAGGAGACATGAACTGTTGTGTTTTTGGTTGTTTGCAGGTTTCCATCCTTGTGCATCCCAGAGTGTGAGCCACACCTTGGTTACAGGTTATTCTAGTGACTATAGTCTTGTAA
Source organism: Crocuta crocuta (assembly GCF_008692635.1). Classification (NCBI taxonomy): domain Eukaryota; kingdom Metazoa; phylum Chordata; class Mammalia; order Carnivora; family Hyaenidae; genus Crocuta; species Crocuta crocuta. The sequence goes on along the minus strand of NW_027530408.1, from coordinate 283,625 downwards.
AGTTGTGGCTTCTATGGAAGCATCACTGTGTATTGCTATATATGTTATAGTGTAAAATATGTCAGAGTTTAGAGGCTAACACACACACACACACACACACACACACACACACACACACACACACACAATTTAAATAGGAAGAAAACTAACTCGTGAACCCTCCACCCTGGTTAAGGAGCGGATCAGTGCCTGCACCTGAAAGCTTCCCTTGTGCTTCCCCAACACAGCCCCTTCCTTTCCCCCAAGGCAAACACTATCTTGACTTGCGTGATAGCATTCCCTTGTTTCTCTTTATAGTCTTTCTATTTATTCACATACTGCTAAATACTATATTATTGGATTTTCTGTGTTTTTGAGATTTATATAAATGTAATCATACTGTGAATATTTTTAAAAATTTTTTTCTTTTGCTTCTCAATGGGTTTGTGAGGGTTTTTTTTAAATGTTTTATTTATTTCTGAGAGAGAGACAGCATGAGAAGAGGAGGGTCAGAGAGGGAGACACAGAATCTGAAACAGGCTCTGAGCTAGCTGTCAGCACAGAGACTGACGTGGGGCCCGAACCCACAAACCGCGAGATCATGACCTGAGCCGAAGTCGGACGCTTAACTGACCGAGCCACTAAGGCGCCCCGGGTTTGTGAGTTTTATTCAGCTCATTAAATTGCCGCCTACTCTTCCATCACATGAGTACCTCACCATTTCCTTACTGACTTTACTGTTGACAGACATTTGTGTGTTCTACAATTTTTTACCACCATGAGCAATGCTGGTGTGAGCATTCTTTCACAGTTCCTGGAATATGAGTACAAGGGTTTATCTAGGGCTTGTGCTTAAGAGTGTTGTTTCTGGGACATAGGATATGTGCTGGTCAACTTTGCTAGGTAACAGCACACTGTCAAAGTGGTTGTACCAATTTATAGTGTTGTCAGCAAGGTGTGAGGATTTATGTTGGTCCACATCATCTGCACCATCACCTGTGTTGCATATGTAAGTAATTTATATACAAATATAATTGTGTATATATATATACATATATATAAACAATGTGTGGATGTATTATCCATTTGAAATTATATAACAACATACAGAGCTGCATTCTTCAAACATTGTGTAGTATAGAAAATTTAAGGATTTGCAGTGACAATATTGCCCATATTCAATTTCTGCTCTCTCCATTTATTTATTTATTTATTATTTTAGAGAGAGTGTGTGGATGTGAGTGGGGGAGAGGAGCAGAAGGAGAGAGAGAGAGAGAGAGAGAGAGAGAGAGAGAGAGAGAGAGAGAATCTCAAGCAAGCTCCGCACTCAGCATGGAGCCTGATGTGGGGTTCAGTCTTGTGAACCTGAGATCATGGCATGAGCCAAAATCAAGAGTTGGTGCCTTATCTGACTGAGTCACCCTTGTGCCCCATCCTTTGGTTTAAGACTATACCTCTGACATAAAAACAATAACATCAGCTCCTCTGTCTGGAAAATTAAATTTTGATAGGTCATGAGAGATTTCTGAGAGAAGAAACCCCGAAAGTATAGCTGAGGAATGTTTTTACCCCTTTTTGATCAATGCATTCCCAAAGCACTGAATTAGTGCTGAAACTGTCTTTATCAGCCAGGAAGGCTCAGCTTATCCTGGTAAGAAGTTCTGAACCTTGGGACCCAGTAGTTGCCCTCGCAGAGGCAGGAAGAGACTCCTGAAGTTGTAAATGACTGGTATTGAATGTCTTAATAAAGGATCCAAGAATACAAGAACCATGCAAACTGCTTGTGATTATTCCATGGACCTCCCGGAGCATTTGCCACTTCGTGTTCTATAATTGAATTACATGGTGGGGTAGAGTGTACATAAGTAGAGAAGTGTTTTTATTTGGTTGATGGTTGACCAGAGAATTGCAAACATGAAGAGAAGGAATACATTTTTTTACAGTTAATCAGAGTGAACTGAATAACACAGTGGCCTCTGCATGTCTGTATTTTTTGGATTTCTAAAAAATTGTTTTCTTTCTTTCAATAGCAAAGAAATACTTAATATAAATAAAGCCAAATACTTAATATAAATAAGGTATAATAGGAAGCTGTGATATGTAAAAGTTTAAGGTGTTGCTTTATTAGAAAATGTTCACCATTTACTTATTATAAAGTCGGTAAATGAGAATAGTTGTAAAAATCTATGGGCGCCTGGGTGGCTCAGTCGGTTACGCATCCGACTTCAGCTCAAGTCATGATCTCACAGTTCATGGGTTTGAGCCCCACGTCGGACTCTGTGCTGACAGCTAGCTCAGAGCCTGGAGCCTGCTTCAGATTCTGTGTCTCCCTCTCTCTCTGACTTTCCCCTGCTCACAGTGTCTCTCTCTCTTTCAGAAATAAATAAGAACATTTTTAAAAAATCTAGATTTACATGAATACGTGGTTGCAAATGGTAAGTTTCCTTTATTTTATTTATTTATTAATATAGACATTATGTTTTTACCAATAGTGTCAGGTTCACAGCAAAACTGAACTGAAGGAACAGGGAGTTCCCATATATCCCCTGGCCTCCTCCCTGCAGCCTACTCCATTATCAATAACCCTACCAGAAGGGTGCATTTGTTACAATCCATGAACCTATGCTGACATGTTATTACTGCCCATAGCCCATAGTTTACTGTAGGGTTCACTCCTGGAGTTGTACATTCTATGGGTTTTGACAGGTTTAATGACATGTATTCACCATTATCCATATCATATGGAGTAGTTTCACTGCCCTAAAAATCCTCTGTTCTCTGCCTATTCATCCTCCTCTCCCTCCACACCTCGTGACTTTCTTTTCTTTTTTTTAAAGCTCTGAGACTTAGAAGGTAGAGAGTAGGAAGTTGTTATACCAAATTGAAATACTAGAATCGTGTAACACCACTTGCATATTCAAAAAATAAAGAAATACTAAACATTCCATTAAGTAATTTAAAAGGCAAGCCACAGACTGGGAGAAATTTTTTATTAAACACATATCTGGCAAAGAACCTACATCCAGAATATAAAAAGGCACTCTAGTAGATCAAGAGTAAAAAGGCAAGCAAGACTCCAAGGAATGAGTAAAAGACTCTAACCAAGACTTCACAGAAGAATATATGCAAATGGCAAATAAGCGGAGAGAAAAGATACTCCACAGACAAAAACCCAAACTACCAGTTGTACCTAGTAGCCTCTTTATACCTAGGGGAAGGAATAAAAGAGACATTTGACAATACCAAATGCTGGAATTCTCATACTTTGCCAGTGGCAGTGTTCCAACAGGTTTGTAAAATGTTTGGGAGTTTCTTATAAGGTCAAACATTCACCTTACCTATGACCCAGAAAATCCATTCCTAGGCATTAAACCCAAGAGAAATGAAAACGCATGTCTGTAAAACGACTTGTAAATGAATAATAGCTTTATTCAGAGTAGCCCCAAACTGGAGGCTTAAGTCCATCTACAAGTGAATGGATAAACAAAGTATGACATATTCACGTAATGGAATACTACTCAGCAATGAAAAAGGATGCACATGGATCTATGTAAGAACATAGGTGGGTCTTAAAAACATGTCAAGTGAAAGGAGGCAGACACAAACAAGTACATATTGTGTGATTCCATCTAAATGTAGTTCACAAACAGAAAAAAAAAAAAAAAACCTCACCTAATTTACCATACTAGAAATCAGGACTGCGGAGGTGGGGCTTGACTGGAGGAGGGCATGAGGGAAATTTCTGGGGTGACAGAAATGTTCTATACTTAATTTGGGGATTGTTTCCACAGGCCTGCATGTATTTGTCAAAACAATCAATTACACTGTTAAGATCTGTGCATTTCATTATATGCAAATTTCACCTCCATAAAAACGACCCAAAATACCAATTAAGAATCACACATAAATTATCATAAGCACTTAAACTATCACCATATGATGCTGCGAGCCCCTCTTCACTGGTGATTGCTTGAAGATTATGCTATGAAAGCAGAGGACGCCCCCAGCAGCAGAGCTTGAGCCTTGCCCCATGTTGAACTGGTCACCATGCATGTACCCCAGCTGTGACGCTGTGACATGTTTTCTCCAACAACCTTACACAATGACACGTGTGGATGTCTAAGTTAAAAAAAAGTAACATGAAAAAAGACCCCAGGGCAAACCACATTCCTAATCAATGACACATTCACCAGAAGTTTAAATATTTGCCACAGATGGCAGAAATTATTCTGAGGTCTAAACAAAGATGATTTAAGCTGGCATCGCGAATTTACTTTGATGGAGGTCTTCTGTGTGCTTAAATTTATTGCGTTGCACATTTTATGCTCTTGCTATTTTGTATTATGCTTTTTAACATATTAATATATATATGTATATATGTTTATAACAAGAATCAAGTGTTTGCAAAGCCTCTGAAGTACCTCTGAGGTTGGAAACCGCTGGCCTAGCTATACTAACTCGGGGTTGGAGGCCAGGACGCTGCTTTCTGTTTATGCTAAATAGCTTCGTTAATGGCTGGGCTGAAGTGTTAACAGTTTAGTGGTAATGGGTAAGCAGGCAGTCTGGGAGACTAAATGACTCCTGTTAAAAAATTGATAATGGCTCTTCCTGGGCAGGCACAAAGGACAGATAAATAAAGAGAGGCTGTAAGCTGTTCTGTGAATCTAAATCAGACAATGTGGGTCAAGCTGCTATTTCAACCCATTCTTGGCTGTGTGAACATTTTCTGGACCTCAGTTTCCTCATGTGCCCTGCCTAATGTACAAGTCACTTGGAGTTCTTGTTAAAATACAGAGTCCAGTACAGTAGGTATTGGGTAGGATCTGAGCTCTGTGTTTCTCAATAAGTCTTAGGTGATGCCAATGCTGTTATGGTCCAGAGACCATAATGGAGTAGCAGAGTCTAGGGGACTCTGTTGGCCCTGGGAGTAAACATCAGGGAATAGCACTCAAGCTACTACTTTCCAAGTGGGGTTCTCAGTGGTAATTCACCATAGATTAGGTGGGGAGAAGGTGGAATTGGAAGGATCCTTCAGGGATGCACTGTCTAATATGGTGGCCGTTAGCTTCATATGGCTATTTAAATGAAATGAAGTGAACTAAGAATTCCTAAGTCAAAATAGCCAGGTTTTAAGTGCTCAATAGCCATATGTGGTGAATGATGGCTAATATGTCATATTCCACAGCACAGAATCAGACCATTTCCTTTACCACAGAAAGTTACATCGTACAGCACTGCTCTAGGTTTACTCAAAGAGAACCGGACATAGGAGCAGGCTAGGACTGGAGAGATGGACAGTCTTCCAGAATGAGGAAGCTTTCACCCATAGACTTATGAACTAAGCTGGACACTGTATATGTTGGTAATTGATTAGTGTCATTCTAAACCTCTGGATCTGGAGCAGATACTGTTCTGCTCAGCTCGTTTGCAATGCCCTCGGTCTATTCCATGCACACAGCACATGCATTTTGTGTTAGCAAGCTTGGTAGACCTCCAGACCATTCAGAGCTGGGAGGTTCTCTATTTCAGTGTTTTCTAAACTGTATTCTGGGGAGGCTATGGCATCCCAGCTCTGGGCTCCTTCTGCTGCTTCAAACAGACCAGCTCCACTTTTTTTCTGGTTTTGATATTGGTTTCCTAGAGAACATGCCTCTGGGAAAAAATTGGTCCCACTTTTAAGCAAAGTCTCAAAACCCCTGATTCTAGTTCAGCTGTTACACTTTATAAATAATGAAACTGAGGTCCAGAGAGGTGGAGGGTCTGACCTTTATAAGATCATATGGCTAATTAGCAAGAGAGCTGAGATGAGAAGTCATGTCTCCTGACCTGGGCAGTGTTCCTTCCACTGGCTTACTGTTAATTATCTTTGCACAATACGTGTCTGGCTGCCCCAGCTGGACTGCTGGCTCCTGGAGGGCAGAGGAGGCCTGAAGCCTTTCTGGTACCCCTGCTGGTCCATTGCCTGGCTTGTGGCTGGGGAAGTAGTACCATTTAGTTGATTGCAGGTTGTGGCAACTTCCTGCGAGCTGAGATACTGAGGGAAATTCAGAGGCAGGACACCTGCATGTGTCAAGACTGCCAAGTTTATAATTTAGAGGTGATGCTCTCCACCCAGCCAGATTTTCCAGGTGACTTGCCAACTCTAAGGACCAGGAAAGGGTCATCAGAAGGTATTTGTGGTGCTTTCTTCCCCTGGACCTGAGCCTCTGCCTCAGAATTGGCCTCCAAGTAAGGCCTGAACTCCCTGGGCTGGAACATGGCTAATTTCTAGCCTTCCTCCAGAGCTCAGTGCTTTTTCATTGTTAGCCTCATTAACTATACAATGATGATTGCTGGCTCCCAAGCCGGCTGTCTTCCTCCTTTTTTGTTTTTATAGTAGATCTTTCTTGAGCTTCTATCTGTCCCTCTGGTAACACTTCACCTCTATATTCACACATGTTAACCATATGCCAAGGAACAGAAGTTTCTGAGCTTCTCCTAAATGGCACTGATGGGGGATTGGATCCAGTTAGGCCATTGGATGCTGAATGGAGATTGTTAGAGAATGATGTGAGAAACAAAGCTCTGACGATGGAGTGTTCCTTTTAAATTGTATTCTGCCCCAGAGACGCGGGCTGAATGTTCCAGATAGATACAGCTTCTTGCTTCACAAAGGGGTCCCATTTGCCAGGCATGTATAATTTAGGTTAATTTGAAATTTATTCTAAATTTAGCGTTCTCTTTGCTTACTTCCAACATAATGATGATTTATTGGCATATGCATAATGCATGGGATTCGATGAATCCACAAGGGCATTAATATTGTGCATCCTAGAGGCCTTTCTCAGAAGATCTCTGTGCCTCTGGATGTTTCTATGTGCACCCTCCCTTCCCTTTTGGAGGCTGGCCATGCTACTCATCCAAAGAGCCTAGCCATCCACAGGTGGGTTCAATAATGAGAAATGAAGATGTAGAGGGCTAGGGTGGTCATGCCATACCCCCTCATCTCCCTGGTTTATTTGTTTGGGCTCCCTCTTTTGGAAGATGTATAACAGATACTACTGGTTGGTTCACTTAAGACCCACTTCACTTCCTTCTCCCTTGTTTGATAGACTATAGAAAGCAAAATCCTACATTTCCAACCTCTCCTGTCATTTGATCGGCACGTGACATCATTCTGGACAACTGGGTATTTGTGGAAATCCCAGAGAGAGCTTCCATTCTTGGATACACCAGGCCTTGTAAGAATAAAGATTTTGTCTTATATTTTAGCCATATCTCTAATTCCTGCTTTGTAATGGGGAAACAGTGCGTGAAGGTGTGGCCTTTTTTTTCAGAGAATGGGAATGACAGCTTCATGTTAAGGATGACAGAGTGAAATGATAGGAGAATCTTAGTTCACCGGTGAAAGTTTTGAGCAGCTTCACTGCTTTCTCTGAACATCTTATTACCTGAGGAAATGAACCCTACTTCTTTAAACCAATGTTTGTTGGATTTCAGATGAGCTTCAGTCAAATACATTTTGAAATGATGAAGGATATAAGGAAAATTTTTCAAGACTCCACTTTTTCCATGAAAGAATTTCTTGGCTAAGAGCATATAGTTACCAAGAAGAGTCCTAGATTAGAAGTCAGGATTTTAGGTTCTAGTCCTGGATTTGCTATAAACTTGGACCCATAAGCTCTTAGAGCCAAACATCCTGTAGAAAATGAACAAATCATTTTCTGTATCTGTGTCCTTATCTGTAAAATGAGAGTGTTGGGCCATTTCTGACTTTGCTAAGATTACATGGAGTCTTCCCAGTCCAGCAGGAAGAAATAAATTATGAATTTTTGTTTTCTCAGTAACCCTGAGTCCCTTTCCACCAATGGCATTCTATACCATTTTTCCATCTAATCCAGCAGAGTTACACAAAATGGGCAGGAAGATTATGTAGGTATCAGAATTCTGTGTGATAAACCACCTCCCAAAATTTGGTGGCTTACATGAAACAAAAACTATTTATTATTTCTTATGATCCTATGGATTGGCTGGCAGTTGTGCTGGTCTTACCTAGACTCATGCATATAGCTGCATTCAGCCTTCAAGACAGTGGAGTATTCCTCTTAACCTGTGTTGGTGCTGGTGTTTGGCTGGAACATCTTGATTCTCTCCACTTGGCTTCTCCATCAGGATAGCCTGGACTTCTTTATATGAAGACTTTGGGTTCTAAGAGGATGAAATAGAAGCTGTAAGACATTTTAAGGCTGAGGCTCAGAAGTTCCCAAATGTCACTTCTACCATATTCCATTCAGAAAACTTCTAAAGTCTTAGTCCACTATAGTGTCAGAGTTATGTCCTTGATCTTGTGTTTTGCATCAGGTCCAGATATAGATGAGCTCCCTTGTGTATTGCTGAACCCATGAGGTCACTAATGGTTAGGAGCTGCAAATTAAAAAGACAAGGTATCTAACACTCACACACCCAATTTAGAACATACCAATTGAAACAATAGAGAGGCAGAAAAAGGACAGTCTCAGTAGGCAGACATACTCAGACAAAAAGTGGAGAGCAGGAAGTATACACTGGTTCCCAGAAACTCTGAAATCCAGCCACACACTTGCCAGTCCCCCCCAGCTCAAGGAGCTCAGAATTTTCTTTAACTAGAGCCCAATTCTGCGCCCTTGGAGTGGTCTCCTCATCCCTTGAAATTCTTAGCTCTTGTCTCCATCCTTTGCATTCTGGCTCAGTCCTTTGGATTATTGGCTCAGTGTTCTGAGATATCCTTCCTTTTCTGGAAGGAGTGGCCCATACTTTTAGTTGAGAAGCTTTTTCAATCTGCTTCCTACATGTGGAAAGTTAGAATGGGGGCAGAGGTTTCTTTTCATTCTAAAGTCTCCTTTTTTTCTTTTTCTTTCTTTCTTTCTTTCTTTTTTTTAAGAACTGATACAGTTCTTCTAAAGGGTTCATGAGTTTTCTATGTATGAGATTATTGTCCAGTCCATTTGATAATGCCACAGTTGACATTTCTTATGAGGCAGGCCTCTCTCCATCTTTAGCTGTGAGTCATGTACTGTGAATTCTTAGAAAGCCTTTAGTCATGCTGAAAGGGCCTATGATGCATGGTCTTAAATCTTCCTGAGTTCTTAACAAAGAGTTTAATGGCCATGCTCTTGATTTGACCTTTTATCCGAGGCCATTTCTTACTTCAAGAGTCTTTGGCTGGCTGGAGACACCACCTTAAGCTCTCTATATTTTATCTAAATTCTTCTTGAAAACTAAAAGCATTCCTTATTTAACTCATTTCTCTCTTCATGTTCTTCATGAAGTTAAAGTTAAATGGCACTTTCTGCACTCTGCCTGGAAATCTCTTCACCTCGATCCACCAGTTCATTAATGTGATGGTCAGTATTTTATATCAACTTGACTAGGCCAAGTGGTGCCCAGATTAAACCTTATTTCTGGATATGTTTCTGAGGATGTTTCTGGGTGAGATTAAAATTAATTGCTGAATCCAGTAAAGCATATTGTCCTCCTCAGTATAGGTGGACCTCATCCAATCCATCGAGGATCTGGACAGAACAAAAAGGTGGGGGGAGAAAGAATTCACCCCTTTTTGTTTTCTGTCTGCCTGCGTGAGTGGCTACATCAGTCTTCTGCTCTTGGACTGGGATTGATACCATTGGCTTCCCTGGTTTGCAGGCCTATAGCCTTGGACTAAAACTATACCATGGGCTTTTTTGGGTCTCCATCTTGCAGACAATGAATTGTCAGAGTTCTCAGCCTCCATAGTTGCACGAGCCAATTCCTCCTAATAAATCTCTTCAAATATAGAGGTATATCTCCTGTTGTTTATGTTCCTTTAAGAACACTGACTAATACAGTTAGGAATCATTTCTACCTTCCACAGCACCACAGTACACAGTTTTGCCAGCATTCTACTTTTACATAACATGAATCACCCATTGTTCAGCCTCTAGAAATTGGTACCTGGAGTGGATAATTACCATACCTATTGCTAAAACATGTGACTTGCAGAGGATAGAAGGATAGCAAGAAGATTGTTAGTAGAGGCTGGAAGAGAGGAAGGAAGTTAGTTAGCACTGGAGGCTGCCATCCCTGGGCATTTCATATGTTGGCAGTGTAGGAGCAGATCTTTTAGTTCACATCTAAGGAATTGCATGCAAAGATTCTCATTCCTATCTGGATCTGATTCAGATGATGATAGAGTTCTGAACTTCAAAGCAGGTACCATAATGGGATTAGGCCCCTTTTTAGATCAGAGTTTCATGAGTACTTTCAAGAGATGTGAATCATTTTGGTCACAGGGTAGATTGCTTCTAAAGATGGCCACAAAAATCCTTCCACTGTGCATGGTTTCTTACTATTTTGCAATGTGACTTTGCCATTTCTTTCATCAGGGCTTGGAATCTCTTTCCCCTCTCCTCGAATCTAAGCTGGCCCTATGTCTTGCTTGGACCCATAGAACTAAGGTGGAAGAGAACTTGCCTACTACCTCCTGCCTAAACCCCCTTGTGGGGGCATAAACCACCTTGAAATGAAGTATGACTATCCTTCTGAGAAAACAGTGTAGAGATAGGGGCCCCACCTGCAAGCAGAGCTAACTAGCAGACAGGTGTATGAGGCCACCTCAAGTCGTCCAGCCCCCACTGAGATGCCCTAAGACCACAGCCATGTGAATAACTCCAGCCAGCGGCTTAGGAAACAGGATGCGCAGCTGAGCACAGACAACCCACAGCATCATGAGAAATAACAGATTGTTGTTGTTTCAATCCTTTGGGCTTTGGAGTAGTTTGTTATGTGGCGTCAGATCACTGACACGGGGGTGGAGTCCTTGTGTTCTGGATTTCAGAGTCTCTGTTCTCTCAGTGCTTGTGAAAGTGGCAGTTTTCTTTGCAAGACCCAAATTACCTGGAAGCCCAGAAATTATCTTCCTAAACCTTCCCGCTGGGGCCCAGCAGGTGTTTAATAGCTCTCCCTGGAGTCCCCCAGCCCTCCCTTCCCAGCAGCCTGTTCCCCGTGGACTTGAAGGGTGTAGTGAGAGCAGTCACAACAGCTGGTGGGAACAGCTGTAAGGTAGAAAGGCACTAGGGGTATAATTGCTTAGAAGTGAGCAAGGGTGCTGGGGATCAGGGTTGCACCCACAAGCAGTGCCTGGGAGGGGCAGGTGGCCCTGGGGAGGCCTCTCCCAGCTCAGGGAATTCACCAGCATTCAGGTACTTCCCATTCCTTAAGTAAACCCTGTGCTTTCCTGTCTCCATGCTTGCCTGATGCAGTTCCCCTGCTTGGAATGCTCCATCCCTCATGTCTACCAGAGGGAATCCTACTTCATTCTAAAGACTCACTCACACTTCCCTGTGATGCTTTTTTTAACCTGCCTGGGCAGAGTCAATCGATCCTTGCTCTGTTCCCACTGTACACTCCTTAGAATGCTATTAGCTCTTACTATAGTCTGACTTGTCTGTTGGGTCCTTGACTAGTTAGGCTTACATTAACTGAGTATGACAGAAAATTCCAAAATAAGTATATTAAGCAGGTAGAGCTCCCCGCCTCATATAAGAAGCCTGGAGGCAGTGAGTCCCAGGGCTGGTAGCTATCCATCCCTCCCCCCCACCCCATCAGGGCCTAGACTTAATTGGTTTTTAAGCTCTCCTGTGCATATGTTCCACCCAAAGTTCACCTCAAGGTCAAAGGTAGCTGCTGAAGGTCCAGCATTCACATCCATATTCCAGCCAGCTGGAAGGAAGACGGGCACATTCTTTATCTTTCAGCATATTCTTTAAAAATTGTACATATCTCTTCTGCTTATGCCTTTGGTTCAAACTTGAGCTGAAGCTGAGAAATAAGGTCTTTAATCCCAGCTAAAACCTAAGTTGCACTTCTAAGAAAGAGGGAGATGATTATTAATATCAGGGGTCAATTAGTGGTTTTTATCTAAGTACTGTCTGTCTTCCTCATTAGAATGACCTTTTTGAGACTAGAAAATATACCCCATTCATCCATGTTTTCCCCATTATTGATCAACTCTGTGCCTGATGCATGATAGATGTTCAATGAACAATGACATAGAAAATTTACTTGCTGATTAGAAGCCAATACCCCGGGAGGAGTAGCGTAATTCGTTATTAATAACTCCACAGAAATTTGTCTCTGATCTCGAAGTCCTGGCTTCCTACTTTTTCTATATTTATATATTTCTCTCTGACTTCTCCATGTCTATTTTCTCTTGCCCCTGGGTTTCTAGACCCTGAAACTGTTACCAAATCTTCTCACATATGCTCCCGTGGGCAGCCCAGGAGAGCTATAGAGTGGAAGGGGTGTGTTGCTTTCACCGGTGAGGAGATGGTGACGGTGTGTGTGTATCTGAAGTGGAGGTCAGGAAACCTGGGTTATACTTTCAGTTTGGCCACCAGGTAAATCTGTTACTCTGGTAAACCATGTTTATTATTCGTAACTTGATTTCTTCTGTAAAATAATAGAGATATATACTATCCACATCCTAGAGCTTCAGAATAAAGACAGCTGAATAAAGATCATGTGTATTTTATCTGTATGTGGATGCATATATGTATGTGTAAATTTATTATATACATATGTATATATTTTATTATATACATATGTATATCAACACATATACATATATATAAAAAATAAAGTTGCAAGCTGTTATTATATGTAGATGTGGAATAAGCAAATAACTAAAAAGATTCTTTATATTCTCCCCCCAGCAACTGGTTACCAAATAGGTATTCCAAAATAGGGGTAGGATGAGACCTGATCCCCACCTTCTTCCTCCACCCTCAGTGTTTCCTCCTGAGCTGTCTGTGCTGTGGCTCAGAACCTAGAAGCCCTTCTCAGTCCTGAAGCATGACTTGCAGTCATTTCCATGGATGGGCCTGGAATGACAGGGTGATGGATGTTGCTGTCACTGCACTGAGATGGGGAAATTTTTTCTCTGGCTGGCTGTGGAAGCCTCCCCGCCATAGATCTTCTAGGGGTTCAGAAGCTTGATAGATGTGGACCAAAGGTGGCCTGCAGGGCCCTGGGGGTGGGGCTGGCTTAGTTATCCACCTTTGAGGTATTTTCAAGCACTGTTTGGCCTTTAAAGAATTTACTGTGTCATAAAAGTTTGGAGAAGGGAAGAGGAAAATTAATGAGGAAGGAGGTCTGCAGCCCATACAAGGCAAGTAGATGGGCTGAGCAGGCTCTCTGTGACCTCTTTGCCCACTGCCCTCCTCTGCCTGGGGGATGTGGCAGAGTGGGCAAGAAAGGGATCCTTTTAAAACACCAGTGAGTATCAAGAATGGTCTTGTGAGACCCCATCCCAGGATTTCCTGCAGGCACAGCAGCCATGACTCTGCCACATGCTCCATCTATGTTTGTAGAGAAACCGGTGGATATGAGGGGAAGTAAGGATCCCATTGTGAGATGAGGGCAGGTTGAAGTTAGTGCCTGGATGAGGGAACCACAGCATCCTGGACAATGCTAGAGGTGAGTTGAAGGCTTGGCTTAGAGAGTCTCAGCAGTCAAAGCAAAGAAGAAAACAACACAAATGAGAAGACCCATCATGTTCACATTCAAGGTCAGAATCCTACTCTCGTCCCACATGATTAGGAGAGCACAGCTTTTCTGCCACAAAATGCGTCCTTTAGAAGGGTTAAGTCTGACATCTTTAAACTCACTGCTCTTATGCAAAGGGTACAGGAGGCCCTCCTGTTTCATCCCTCCAAGGGCAGGATAACAAAGCACAATTTCAGTTAAAAAAATAATGCAGAGAGCAAAGCCACATACTTTAAAACATTTTTTTAATGTTTATTTAGTTTTGAGAGAGAGAGAGAGAGTCAGTGGGGAAGGGCGGAGAGAGAGGGAGACACAGAATCCAAAGCAGGGTCCAGGCTCTGAGTGGTCAGCACAGAGCCCGACGCAGGACTTGAACCCATGAACCATGAGATCATGACCTGAGCTGAAGTCGGACACTAAACCAACTGAGCCCCCCAGGTGCCCCACACACCACATAACTTTAACCTGGAAAAATCATAGCCCTTCATGGCTCTCCCCTTTCCCCAAACTTCTTTGCTTGAGTCTTTACCCACTGTTATTCCCTGCAAATTCATATTGGGTCCTTAAGTCTAAAAAGAACCAAGAAATAGTCCTGATCTAGAAAGTGAGACCCAAATGAGAGAACTGGGCTTCTTTGGAGCTCTGCAAGAGAGAGAACTGAAGCCTCCAAAGAAATACATTTCTGTGATGTGAAGGGGTTGCCCTCGGGAGGGAAGGAGCCCTTCACTGCACTGTGCTGCCTTTGGCTGCCTCCTCTTTCTCGATGTGGGATAAGAACTGGGTAGAGGCCCTGGATATAGACCGGGGAGAAGTTGCTCCCTGAAATACTCATGGGGAAGTATTTCTAGCCCCTGTGGCAGGAAACTCTGGGCTGCAAAGAGCAGATATTGATTCCAAATCCTGGTCCCTCTGAGGGGTGGCAGGAATGTGGCCTGAACATGGTGCTGGAGCAGATGTGGGCCCTGGAATGTCCTTGAAATGTAAAATTGTGAGTATAAAGGGAGCTTGGGGACCAGTAGGCTCCATCAAGAGAAGTTAATTACATGGCCAGTTCCACTAGATGAAACAAAGAGACCAGGCTGCATAAACTGCTCCCCGGCAACACTGGCTGCTGATGGTCCCTCCCTCCCTGGCTGTGCCCAGTTCTGGCAGGGGCAGCCACGGGATGGTGAGGTCATAGCCAGGGTTCTGGAGAAGCAGAGGTCTAGCAAACAGCTCCTTGTGAGTCAGGCAAATGCTAGGGCAGAACCAGGAGTTTTACACAGGCAGCATGGGGTAACTGTACTAGAAAGGGACAGAAAGAAAAAAAGGTGAGGAGAAAGGGGATGAAAAGGAAGAAGAAAGAGGAGCAGAAAGATCAGGGGACACAGGCGGGTGCAGCTAACAGAGAAAGACAAAGCTACCTGGGAAGAAGGAAGAAATCGGAAGTAAACTTGGCACAAATCCACCTGTTTTGGAAAGGGAATCTAAATGGGTGGTTGGAAAAAATCCTGGAATGTTCATGGCTCTGCCATTTAACCTCTGAAGAAAAGGCAGTGGTGGGAAGCCCAGAGACCCTCTCCTTCCTAAACTAGTTTGATCATGGTGGATGCTGTACCTCCAGTGGCAGAAGCTGACTGGGGACCAGCCTCG
Source organism: Crocuta crocuta (assembly GCF_008692635.1). NCBI lineage: Eukaryota > Metazoa > Chordata > Mammalia > Carnivora > Hyaenidae > Crocuta > Crocuta crocuta. Next base: position 268,475 of record NW_027530408.1, on the reverse strand, counting down.
GGCTGGCTGGCAGGTTCCAGGACAGGGGCTGTGGCAGCTGCATGCCTCCTGAGTCTCTCTTGCAGAGGGACAGCATGCCTTCAGAGGAGAAATCCTGGGCAGGGACTCAGAACAGAAATATACTCAGGAGACTGGGCAAATCATTTACCTCCTTGTGCCTCAGTTTCTCCACCAGTAATATAGGAACTATTCCCTTACTCATCTCTACATTTCTGCAAAGTCCAAATGAGACCTTGTCTTCATTCACCTATCCATCCATCTATCCATATATCTATTGCATGAAACCTTATTGAAAACTCACTTGTACCAGGCACTGAGCCGAGTGGTAGGGCTACATGGTGATTAGGACAGAATCCTTGTTCCCAAGAAACTACTTCTCATGGGGAAGCCACATATATGGGCAAGATACTAAAGTTCAGTGGGATAAATGCTTAAGGCATTGACCTTATCTGTGCTGCGGTAAAAGCCAGCCTCCTCTGCATGGCTTATAAGTGTCAGATGACCTGGTCTAGCGTCAGCATCTCCCTCAACAGCCTCTTTTACTTGGCCCTACATTCCTGCTACACCTAACATTTGTGCTTTTCCACAGATAGGTGGGCTCATATCTTTCACCATGGTTTGTGTTGTTTTCCAAACATGAAATGTCAATTTTCTTCCTACTTATTGTCCTTATTCTCACTTCCAGACGTGGTTCATTAATCTTCTCCTCCAGAGAGACCCCTCCTCACTCACCTCACCAGGCTAAGCTAGATGCCTGTCATCTTATTCAAAAATTGTCTTTTTTCATGGTTTTCTCTTCTATTACTATAGATGCAGAGGGATCAGGGGATGAATCCATCTTAACTCCTGCTTATTTCTCAGTCTACAGCACATAGTAGACGAAGTCTTTAATGAAAGCTTATTTAACTGAACTTAGCATCTCTGACATCACAGGAAAAAACAGACTGAGGAGTCAGGGAAGCCACTCATGAACTGGGTCTTGATGTATGAGTAGTAAGTAGTTAAAGGGGGAAAGAATGGAGAGAAGAGTGTCCCAGATAGGGAAACATGTGCAAAGGCCAGGGGTATGAGATCAGGTGCCTTGGTGAGGGGATGTGAGTTGTAGGATCTGGAAGACAGGCAGCTGCAAAGGTGAAGTGTATGGTAACTAATTTTGTGTGTAAACTTGACTGGGCCACAGAGTACCCAGATAGTCCATCATTCTGGGTGTGTCTGGGTTTTTCTGAATGAGATTAATGCTTGAATCAGTAGCCTGAGGAAAGTAGATGATGCTCTCTACTTTGGCTGAGCCCCACCCAATCAGTTAAAGGCCTGAATAGAAAATAGGGGCTGACCTCCAATGAGTATGGGGAACTCCTTCTACCTGACTCTTCTGAGCTGGGACATCAGTCTTTTTCTGCCCTTGGACTTGAACTAAAACATTGGCTCTCCTTGAATCACTAGGCTTCTGGCTTTTAGATTGGAACTTACACCTTCAGCTCTCCTGGTTCTCAGGACTTTGACCTTGGACCAGAACTACACTCTTGGCTCTCCTGGGTCTCCAACTCAATGGGTGCAAATATTGGGACTTCTCAGCTTCCATGAGACAATTTCTTGTGATGAATCGCTTGCTCCACACACACTCATGCACATATGCACAAATGGCACACATATCTTGCTGGCCCAGTTTCTCTGGAGAACCCTAATACAAAGCGGATATCCTAGAAGGCTGATAGGCACATTTAGGTGATGGGGAAGCACAGAGGGCATTAAGTTCTGGGGGACACAATGAGGCCTATACTTCTGCATCACTGGCACCAGTGTAAGAGGTCTGGGGAGGGGCCTTTATCAGCTGCTTTGACCTCCAGGCCTTCTTCTCTGTCCTAGGGACTACTGCCTTGGGTCTGCCTCACCCTTGAGCCTGAAATGCTGCCTCCCGCCACCTGGGGTGCTCCAGGCCATTCCTCTCTTCCCTGGGGTGCCCTGGCTTTACTTAGTTGTAGGTAGTCCCTGGAGATCCCTTAAAGGAATGGGTGTATAGCCATGATATGACTCACTTTGGCAAAATTAGAAGCCCAAACCTTCATGTCTTGGTCTCCACAATGTTTTTATGCTTCCTCTGTTTTTCTTGGCTGTTTTCCTGTACTAGTTGGTAAAATCTTTTTAAATATTCCAATTGCTTCACTTGTTCAAGGAGGTATTGAAGTCATAATTGGTACCTATGTTTGAACTAGTGCTTTAAAGACAGGTAGCAGCTCCTTGGGGCCAGTGAAGGGGAAGCAGCAAGCCAGGGGATGCAAGAGCCCCAAGGAGGGGCCACTGCAGGGGATGATACCAGAGCCACTTGCTCGGAGTGTTTTATCCACCTGGAGGCTGTCCTAGCTGAGACAAAACCTTGGGATGTGCTGTTTTATCTCAGTAAAGAATCCCTTTATAGCCTGTCACTTGGCAAAGCCATATTCTTGGCAGGAAGAGATTCTCCTTTTCCTCAGACTTTGTGGAGTTGTCCCTAGGTTTGAATTTTGGTGCTCCTGCTGCCTGGTTGTGCCCTGAGGCCATCTCCTGTGGGTCACCAAGCCTCATCTCCTTCATCTGTGAAAGAGAATTGTGCTGAATTCACAGGCTGGCGGTGAGGATCATTTAATGAGGAACATGTGTGAAGGCACTTGCCTCATGGGGAATGCTCCACAACATCATCTTCCTTCCTCCCTTTTCTTCAAAATCTGGAGAAAACTCTCTACATAAAGCGATCTGTCCTTCTTATAGACCCCCTTAAGAATTCTTTTATTTCTCTGTTTCATTTATTCTGAAAATGTTTGCTTCCTTCTCCATAATGGAATCTGAGCTAATGGCTGTAGTATTGCAGGCCTGGTGTCCTCTGCTAAGCCTGCAGCCAGTGAAAGCCAGTGGGAATAGACTGAGCAGTCAAACTCATTTTTAGGATGTAGTTTAGTACTTGAACATCTAGGACCAGAGTCCTGCTGAGACAGAACTATGACTCTGGAAATCCTTCTTCCACTTCTGTTCACAAATGTAAGAGTCCCCTAGAGAGACCAGGGAATGGTACAGGGGGAGAGAGAGAGAGATTCAGGTTCAGACCTTGTGGGTGGGCAGTTTTGCCTTCTCTCATGTGACACATGATTGTTGAATATTGACTGTTCAATCTAATTCAAGCTTGTGCTATCCATCCATCCATCCATCCATCTATCCATCCATCCATCCATCCATCCCCGTGCTTATTCAGAGATGAACACCATGATTCCAGTTCTGGTACTCAGTCTGTGGAGGAAGAAGCTGCTTAGTGTGATAAATAGTGGGATAGATGCATTTGCTGGACAGGAGTTATCAGGGCACAGAGGAGGATTCCCAGACATGGTGCCCTGTGACCTGGGTCTTTAAGGACAAGCAGGAATTTCTCAACACAATAAAGGATTGCATGGGGATGGGGAGAGAGTCCCTGAAAAAGAGAGATGATCTCTTGCAAAGCTTGGAGGCATGAGAAATTCTAGCATGTTCAAGGGCCTGGAACTAGTTCAGGCTGGCTGGAAGGTAGAGCCAGAGAAGAGATTATGCGGACAGTGTGGGTGTAAGGATGTGTACATGTTTGTGGGAATTAGGGGTGGGGACAGGTAGGCCCAGGGTGGTGGTGTAGGAGCACAGTGCCCAAGAGGGTGGGATTTGAAACTGGAGAAATAGAGTCCAGATGATAACAGGGTAGTACAACTGTGTTCTATAAGTAATGGGGAATTGGTGGAGGATTCTAAGCAGGAAAGTGATGAGGTCACATTTCTTTATTGATTATTATTTTGTGTCCAGTAATGTGGATATTCAAAGAGGTATAATAGAGATGTTTCTTGCTTTTGTGGAGCTTAAGGTTTGATTGAAACAGCATGTACACTCAATGCCCTTCTCCCCTTTTCTCTCTGGGTCTGTCTACTCATTTGCAATATGAGTATCTTGGCTAGGTTTCTTCAAGCCATGAACCCCAGCCCATGGACCTGAGGCAGTAATGCCTGCTGGACTTATCCTGTGCTTTCCCAGAGCATAGACCTGGGTTCCCATACCTTGTCACTGGTTAGAGGTCTGCTGTGAAGGGAGAGATACCTCCCCAAACCCTAACTGAAGAGTCCCTGACTCCTATTGCACCCATATGTCAGTTAACCAGAACCCAGGTGTGCAGGGAGACCTAGGAGGTCATATTCAGGCCTCACTGTTGTTCAGATGTCTCAGGATAAACCATGGCCTCCTTCTCCCCTGGGAAGCTTTCTGGAGCCTAGCGTACTTCCTGTTTGAACCATCCCTTCTCTCCAGCACATAATCTGTCGCAGACCAGACTAGGTGGTTTCTAGCATGCCATTGAACCTCTGGGTAAAGTCAAATGAGATAAAACAAAGGTATGAGGATGGTCATAAACCATTAGGTGAAGAAGAACAGGGTGGAGGAATTTGGAGATGGGGGAGAGTGGTGGCTAGTCACGGAGATGACTCCCTTCTCTTAAATTTCTATACAAGACCTTCCCCAGTCCTTGCCTCTGCATTTGTATTCTTCCTGCCTGGCTCCCAGAAGGAGCCCAGCCCATCAGCACACCCTGCCAATGCTTTGCTCCTCCCTCACCTCTGCCTATACTGGGCTCTGGCTCACTCTTGCCCCTTGCTTCCAGCCTCCCCTCTGACAGTGCCTCCTGGGGGCGGGGGAGGGGAGGCAAGGGGCCTGGGCTAGAGACTTCCTCACAGTGGCCCCACACCACTTAACTTTGGTCAGTTGGCTCCTTCAGAGTGTACACACTTCTTGTTCATGTTGCACGATAGTCAGTACTTTGTGGCTGGTGGGACCAAGTGATGGGAAAGTGGTTCATTTGCTGAGGGTTCAAAATATATCAAGTATCTTGAGTCCCTTCCTTTGTGAAGGGGCAGAGAGAACCCAGTCCATCTGAAGCAAGATTGTGCAGTAAATAAAGTTTGTTTTCAGCAATGGCCCCAAAGCTCCTATTTTAGTGGTCTTTATCTTTCCTTCATCTATCCTGGCTTCTATGTATGGCTTTTAGGTGTGATCTCCACCTGTCAGGTTATCTTTCCAGACACTGTAATTTATAAACACTCACATGGGAAAGGGTCTTGTTTAACACAAGGAGATGAATTATGAGTCGTAGATCTCCAGGATTATGAGATCACCTCATAGCACCTACCCCTGCCCAGAGCAGGCTGGTCAAGGCAGACAGTAGATGCTGCCTCTGAACTCTCTGATGGCAGGCATTGCTGTATCTCAGTGCCTGCCTCAGGGCTATGTACAGGCTGGATAG